>NC_045157.1:2624994-2642494 GCF_900700415.2 Clupea harengus
GTGTGGAAAGAACTGCATGCTTGCAGCTGAGATCGATGCATATTGTGTAAGGGTTTTTGAGGTGGGGGGGGGGGGGGGGGGGCTGATTGGTCTCATTTAGAGCTTATGCATCATGGATGAGGAACCATGCACCTCACACTAGCTCCAGCCGCAGCAGGTGTGTGTGTCTGTTTGTGTGTGTGTGTGTGTGTGTGTGTGTGTGTGTGTGTGTGTGTGTGTGTGTCTGTTTGTGTGTGTGTGTCTGTTTGTGTGTGTGTGTCTGTTTGTGTGTGTGTGTGTGGGAACAATGTGGAACAAACCAGGGAGACATGTTCAAGACACACACACATGCAGACACCCGTACGCACACACAAAAGAACTAGGTAGGCAAGATGCAAAAGAAGCGTGATCATCCTGTAACAGCCTCTCACCACACACACACGCACACACACACACACAACTCACCATGTTCTAATGAAAACCACAGCCTGTTCATGTGTGCTGTTTGACACAGGTGTGTGGCTTGACCTCGTTTCCAGCTTCTGTGCATGCAGGAGTGTGTATGTGTGTGTGTGATGTAGGTAGTGTTGTCACAATACCAACATTTTAGTTTCGAAATGTATCTCCCTACTTTCCGATACCATACCTAGAAAACATGTTGATGAGGATGGCTATATCTAATCATAATCTAGGATAAGGTTTATGCTATGTCATATTGTATGTGTGAAATATGAAATGGGCAATAGCCAAATCTCTCTGTATAAAATGATTACGAGAGTTGTGTCCCGCAACGTCACACACACTACTAGCTCAACGTCACACTTCAAGAGACCAGTTCCTATTAGCCAGATCAAATAGCCGTTCACATAGTAATAATGCTGGCATTGGACCAAAACAAAACTCACATCGATCAAAACTAGTGCAGTCCTTTTTTTCAGTGTACTCCAGTAAACTTGAAATATACTGAAAATAACAACTTGGTATACTTGGTATACTGTGCACCTCTGTTTGTAGGTGATTATTTTGTGCCCCCCCCCGAAAAAAGAAAAAAAAACGCTGCCACAGTCTTTTTTTAAGGGTCTTTTTTGGTGTTACTTGTATTTCTTTCTTCTTTTTTTTTTCCTCCTTCACTCCATGAAGTCGTCCTCCGTGTGTTCTGTTAAAGTGCAAGCATTCTAGTTGGATGACTAACAAGCCCCTATATGCTCTCGACCTTTCACACAGTGAGTGAACTGAGACCAGTGGAGGAGTTGATGTGATGGTCCCACACTGCTAATGCTCTTGCCTCTGCACGGGAGCTCATTGTGGCGTCACAGCGGTTGTTTATTCAACCTGACTACACATTCAGTGGGATCACACCGATGCTGCATCAGCCAGCTAACGGTAAAATGCACGAGTGGGGTTGCTTAAAATAGTGAGCCGCTCACGCTCTGAAACAAAACTCATTCTCTCGTACAAAAGATCGCATAACGGCACGGGTCCACTTTCAGCACCAGCACAACACACACAGATACACAGTCATACATACAGTACATGCATACATACATGCATACATTCTCACACACACTTCCACTACAGAGACGCTGTAAGAATGTTTTTATGTTCAGAGAGAATTTGAGCTATTGCAGCCAAAGGCAATGTTGATTCATTTAATGTCACAGTTAAGTGTCTAGAGTACCTGAGCAACAGCATAAGCCTCAATCACAAGCCGTAACCTGTTGGGAGGGAGGGAGGGAGGGAGGGAGAGAGATAGAGATACTCTTTGATGGATTTTAAATAAAGGTTTTTAAACCTTTACAGACCAATACAATCACGTCAACTCACATCATCAATGAAACCCAAACTCCCATCAGTCGTTAATGGTAAATGTAAACACAGCATTTCTCCAGTTGTCTGTTTGTTTGATAAAAGCCCCACTCTACCTCTGTCCATGCTTCCTCCAAAAGATCTGAACATGGCTATCTAGTCGACGGGAAAGAGAGAGAGGGAGAGCACTCTGTGTCCGTGTGCTGGGAAATGCTTCAGAGGAGATCAGAAAATAGAACAGAGGCCATTTGCCTTCAACGTCCTCCAGCATAGAGACATTCAACCAGGGTCACTCGGTAATGCAGAGCTATGCATTGAGCTCCTTTGTGCTGGGGTCAAGGACTGCTATCTGACTCAAAATGGATTCCATTTGGATCTGTGAAGGCAGTTGATTAAAACTCATTTGGTATGGAGACAGAAAAAAAAAGTCTGTGGTGGCTAATGGAAGCTCGTGGATAAATACCAAGGTCGTTGAGACGACCATGGATAACATTCTGTTCAATGGTTTCCTTATCTCCAACTCATGGCATGTAGGTCACCTGGCTCCGAAGTGCCAGATAGATAGATGTGATTTGAAAAGGCGCTCCGGTATCCATTTGTTGTATTGTGTTGGGGGACTCGGCTGTAAAGGGCCTGCTTGGTGTAACCGGGGACGTCTCTGCTAAATGAAGCATTTCCAGCTTCTAAAACAGAACTATGCCCCAGTTGGGTGTGTGTGCTCTTGGGTTTAAAATGGTCATCATGGCTGTCCAGGGATGTTCTGTGTGTGTGTGTATATGTGTGTGTGTGTGTGTGTGTGTGTGTGTGTGTGTGTGTGTGTGTGTGTGTCGCTGCATGTCTCTTGGAAGTAAGACCTGGTTTTGCCTCATTAGTTTGAGTTAGAGCTTTGTAGCTTTTTTTAGAGCTTTGTTTAGTTTTTTAGAGCTTTGTTGGGATAAGACTTTGTTTTGAATGCATGGTTCTTAGTAGTCTGTTGCCATTCTCACAAAGAGTTACTATGCAGACCACAACTTAATATGGTGTGTGTGTGTGTGTGTGTGTGTGTGTGTGTGTGTGTGTGTGTGTGTGTGTGTGTGTGTGTGTCTGTCTGTTACAAAGATCAGTCTATATTCTGATCTTTTTTTATATTCTTACTGGAAGTCGCCCAGGTACACAAAGGGATTTACAAGAGAAACTGTCGGTTGGTGTAATCGGCAGATGATCTAATCGTCTGTGTGTGTGTGTCTGTGTGTGTGTGTGTCTGTGTGTGGGGATTGATGCTGCCCTTCCCCTAACAGCCCAGTGTGGAAGATTCCACAAAGCCCTGAAATAGAGGTATTGAATTTAGTAGGGTAATGAAGGGTGGGGGAGGGGAATGGGAGGAGAAGGAGGGAGGAGTGTGTGTGTGTGTGTGTGTGTGTGTGTGTGTGTGTGTGTGTGTGTGTGTGTGTGTGTGTGTGTGTGTGTGTGTGTGTGTGTGTGTGTGTAAGAGAGAGGGGCATTTCTCTGCCCCACCCAAAGGAAACATTCCAGACAGAATTAAAGAGTTAACTCTCTTTAAACAGATAGCACTCCCGTCACTGGCTCCAACGTGTGTGTGTGTGTGTGTGTGTGTGTGTGTGTGTGTAGGTTAAGGGGTGGTATCTGCTATCTTTTCTATGGATCTTCAGATCCTGATTGGTGATCTTTTATTTCACCATTGGCCCAGCCGTTAGGAAGGAGGGGGAGAGATGGAGGGAACAGAATGTGAGAAAGGAGAGAGAGAGAGAGAGAGAGAGAGAGAGAGAGAGAGAGAGAGAGAGAGAGAGAGAGAGAGAGAGAGAGAGAGAGAGAGAGAGAGAGAGAGAGAGAGAGAGAGAGAGAGAGAGAGAGAGAGAGAGAGAGAGAGAGAGAGAGAGATTAGAATATCAGAATATCTCTTTGGTTCCCAGGGGTCCCTCACATCTGTTGCTGCTGGTTGAGAGGGGCCTCCTGTTTTGAGCTGAAGAAATGGTGGTTTTGGTGTGTGTGTGTGTGTTTGCCGTTGAAGTAAACTGCCAGAAACAATGTTGTCTCAGCTCCAGCAGTGTGAGAAGATGTCCTCTGCCTGAAACCAGTTCATCTTGATTCTCTCCTGAGACAGTGGGAACCTCAGCGTCATGAGGGCCGCCTATGCTTAAAGTCACAATGCAAATGAGTAATATATATATGTGTGTGTGTCTGTGTGTGTCTGTGTGTGTGAGAGAGATGGCCCATTGGTCACAGGATGTTTGCTAAGATGTTAATGTCAGTGTGAGCTTTTGTGTGTGTGAGTGTGCGAGCTGTGTGTGTGAGGTGTGTGTGTGTGCGAGCTGTGTGTGTGTGTGTGTGTGTGTGTGTGAGAGCCCTGTTGGTGGTGTTTCCTTTCAGGTGGATTGACATCCCAGCTGGTTGAGTTTGAGATGTCACCCGTGTGAGAGAGTGGCTCTTGTATGTATGGTAGCTTTTTAAAACAGCCATTTCATTAAAATAACCATATAGAAGTAGTTTGATGTCTGCACAGGTTGGTTGGAAGGTTTTTTAATATGTTGACATCTGCGCACCAGAGCAGGAGTAGATATCGTATCTTCCACAAATACACCATTTGTTTGTTTTGTTTGTTTGTTTGTGTTTACCCAGACCTTGTTCCTCCCTGTTTCCTGTTGATCCTGTTCAATACTCTCTGTAGTAGACCACTTATTCTCTCAATGTACATCAATGGCAAGAGAATAGCAATGTTGAGATGATAAACCCCTCTATCGCTCTCGCTCTCTCTTTCACTTACACACGCACACACGCACACACGCACACACGCACACACGCACACACGCACACACGCACACACACACGCACGCACGCAGGCTAGAGCTCTACAGGCGTGATGCAAATGATGTGTCCATTAGGGTTGTCACACTCCTCCTCGTAATCGCACCCAGGAGAGCTCACTTCCGCCTCCATAATGGAGGAGGGATCCCCCACCCCCACCCCACCCCCATCACTTCCGTAATCTGATCACTTAAATGAACCCCACCAACCCACCAATCTCATCTCTCTCCCACCCCCCACCTCAGTACTGTCTCCTCTGCCCAGCCTCCACACCTCACTCCAATAGCCAATCTCAGGTAAGGTGGAGTAGGCGCTGGTCGCCAGGAGGAGACCTCCCCATCCAGATGGATTGGATGAAGCCTCGGATAACCTCCCTCCATAGGACTAAAGCCATCACCCACTCCACTTGGCCTGTCGTTGAGGGTGTCGAATTTGGTTTCTGTAAAACACATGGAGACACTGGTCATATGGATTTTTTTCTTCTTCAGAGAAACAAGAAACAAATGCCTTCTTTCTTTCTCTCATATCCATGTTCTCTCTCTCTATCTCTCAGTCTGTCTCTCCTAAATTTCTATCCGAGTTGTTTTTTTGTCTTGCTTCCCCTCGCAAACCTCTTCTCTCTGTGTCACTACCCCTCTTCTGTGATCTCTGTACACCCTCTGTGAGCTGGGCTGTACTGGGGCCTGTGTTACTGTGGCTGGCCCCGCACCTCTGTGATCAGAGACAGCTGTCTGCCGTTCACCCTGCCCTCCCCTCTGGTCCTCCTGGCCCAGAATCCCTGAGTCCATGGAGCTGGAGCTGGAGCTGGAGCTGGGCGAGATGACCGTTGCATGGCGGTGCTGACGTGAGGTGGCAGTGCTGACGTGCTGGAAAATGTTTTTTTAAACAACATCAGTAAATAATATGCATTTGAACAACTCCTTCAAACCCATCTCACTGTGATATACATGAAATGATGGATGAAAAGATTTACTGATAACACTGACCGTACCTACCACTTTCACGTAACGTTACACATTCCTTAGGGTGTTGTGTCGCTAGCTTAGTACAGTTAACGTAAACAAATATCATATCATAGATATCAGTTAATGAAAAGTGAACTTACAGATACTGGCAATACACCCTACATGTACACACAGTCCATTGGGTCACATCCTGCCTTGCGGATAATCATATCTGAACTTTTTGTATTATATTTCTGTTTTATAGGTCAACTTATAAAAACCTTTAAGAGATAATACAGTTCAAATCTGAGTTTTTGTATTTATAAATAAAATACATCAAGGCCAAGACTGTGGAGCATCAAGAATAAATGTATAGTTGAATCGTCACCCTTTTGCATCGTAATCAAGTGGGTTGTGAGGCCAGTGAAGATTCTCTCACACACGCGCACACACGCACACACGCACACGCTCACACTCTTCTGTATGTGAATTGAGAGGCCAATGAAGATTCTCTCTCACACACACACGCACACACGCACACACTCACACACACGCACACACGCACACGCTCACACTCTTCTGTATGTGAATTGAGAGGCCAATGAAGATTCTCTCTCACACACACACGCACACACGCACACACTCACACACACACACACACACACACACACACACGCACACACGCACACTCTTCTGTATGTGAATTGAGAGGCCAGTAAAGATTCACGTGTCCTGAAGTCGTCCTGTCGCTGCAGGAGCGTGTGACTTCCAGGTGGCTTGAGCGTTTACAGGAATGGCACACTGCTCTGTCGTGTCGCTGAACCAGTAATGGTCAGCCATCACTGCAAGCCCTACCCAGCGGTTCCACAGCTGCACAGAAGTACCCTTTCCGGGAGTAGATACTTATTTCTTCCCCAATAACGGCCCTGGAAGGGGACCTACAGTCAAAACATGCACTAAGGTGCAGACCGCCTTACAATGGCCTGCTGGTTCCAGAGAGAGAGAGAGACAGAGAGAGATCACACTTATTGTTAGCCGGCTGTGTGGGGCTGTTATCTCTAGTTGGCAGATCTCCAGACCAGCAGTTAACCACCCGCAGAAACACACACACACACACAGATTCATTCAAGACCTCTGCTCTCCTGTGTGTGTGTGTGTGTGTGTGTGTCAGGAAGGTGTTGGGCAAACCTCCTGCTGGCTGGTTGGCATGGAGCCAGGGCTGAGCAGAGCCGAGGAGGGGTGTGTGTGGGTGTGTGTGTGTGTGTGTGTGTTTTGGTTTCAGCACCACCGCTGCTGCTATCCTTCTGCCCCGCAGCAATCTGATTGCTGACATGACGGCGCCGTCACACCTTGGCACAGCTGAACCACTGCGTCACGAGCACACACACACACACACACACACACACACACACACACACACACACACACACACACACACACACACACACACACGCTGGGCACCGTGCCAGCCTGAACTGTTGCCAGATTCAGCCGTCTGAGGTGGAGGTAATCGGCTTGGCATGTCAACAGGCAGCCGGATACAGAGATGGAGATGGAGAGGGAGCGGGAGAGGGAGATGGAGATGGAGAGGGAGAGGGAGAGGGAGAGGGAGAGGGAGCGGGAGAGGGAGCGGGAGAGGCAGCGGGAGAGGCAGCGGGAGAGGGAGAGGCAGCGGGAGAGGAAGAGGCAGCGGGAGAGGAAGAGGCAGCGGGAGAGGAAGAGAGGGAAAGAGGGAAAGAGGGAGAGGTAAAGGGAATAGAAAGGGTCAGTTGACAGAGGGGGATGACAGAGATTCCTCTATACAAACAGGGGAGCTGCATTGAGAACCTAGTTCTGTATCTCAGGAGTGCCCTGTATGTGGAGAATGTGAGCGTGGACATGCATATGGGAAACGATAGAACTGATGGAGGGATGGAGAGGAAGAGAGGAAGGGACAAACAGAAGGAAAGGGAAAGAGAGGATGAGTGTTGAAATGGTGTGTGTGTGCGTGCGTGCGTGCGTGCGTGCGTGCGTGCGTACGTGCGTGCGTGCGTGCGTGCGTGCGTGTGTGTGTACGCTGAAGCTTCAGTGAGACTGAGGACTTCTCAGTGGTGTTGTCTCTTCCACACAGAGAGCCCTCTAATGATGGATCACCACCATCCACTCTAAACCAGGAAGTCACAAACATGAGGCCCAGCTCACTTCCCAGCATGCCTGAGGACAAATTGAAGTCCCCCATCTATACCTCACACACACACACACACACACACGAGCCATATTTGTGTGTTTAACTCTCTCTCTCCCCATCTATACCTCTCACACACACACACACACACACACACACACACACACACACACACACACACACACACACACACACACACAAGTCATATTTGTGTGTTTAATTCTCTCTCTGCTGATGATAGATATCCTCCCGTCTGTCTCCAGCGGATGACTCACACACAGCTCTGGACAAGCAGGAAGTTCTGGTCAGACCAGGCGGCTGAAAGCTGCGTGGCGACTCTTTTGTCATTTGAAGTTCAATCTTTTCACCTTCTCACCCGAGTGTGTGTGTGTGTGTGCTCTATCCTAGTGATGTCACTCACACACTCGCTTCAGGAGAATACACCACCACTCATGCTTCTGAAGGGGTTAGAGCTCACTCACTCTCTCTCTGTAGAACTGGGCTCTCTGTGCTGACGGCTAGGGCTGGACTGGGAGGATATGTGTGTGTGTGTGTGTGTGTGTGTGTGTGTGTGTGTGTGTGTGTGTGTGTGTGCGTGCTCTGTGCTGACGGCTGGGGGCTGGACTGGGAGGATATGGTGGTCAATGATTACATATGTGGGAGAGAGATGGAATAATGAACATTTTCCCAGAGAGGGGGCGGGGGGTAGGTGAGAGGGGGCGGGGGGTAGGTGAGCGAGGCTGATGACCGTGGCTCAGGGTTTCATAGTGTCAGCTGCAGAACTAGTCTGTTCCTCCTCAGAGAATCTGAACAAGAAATGAAATTGCGGGAGCTGGTGTGTGTGTTTGTGTGTGTGTGTGTGTGTGTGTGTGTGTGTGTGTGTTTGTGTGTGTTTAACTGTTCACCCCCACACACACATATACACTAACCTCCGCTTGTCTTTCTTTTTCTCCCTCCTGAATTAAATTACTCAACCAGCTGCTATAACACACACACACACTCACACTCACACACACAGTCAGGTCAACCAGCTGCAAATTAGTGGAATTGCAAGAGTTGTCCATCTCCACTTGTCCTGTTGTTATTGCTCAGTAGTGTGTGTGTGTGTGTGTGTGTGTGTGTGTGTGTGTGCGCGTGTGCGTGTGCGTGTGCGCGTGCGCGTGTGTGGGTGAGTGAAATGTATTCATTTTAGAGCACACCTGCATACTCCAACTCTGAAAGCAGAGTGGAGCTAGGCACAGAATGTACATTTAGCAAAAAAAAAAAATACAAAAGAAAAAAACTTTAAAGGTAAAACAAATTGTAATCATTTGAATTTGAAAAGGGAGAACTTTAAGAATCACCTGAGTGTCACAGACATGTTAGATGCAGCATGGGAGAACTTTAAGAATCACGTGAGCGTCACAGATATGTTAGATGCAGCATGGTGATGTTAGCTACTATTGTGTTTAGGTCATCCATAGTTCAATGGAGATGAGAAACGCTTGGCATTATAGATTTTATCAAGACAGGGCTGACTGGTTGGTTATTATTTGGATGTGGTTATTTTTATGATGATTACTTTTAGCTGTTACATTGCATATAAACCGGACCACTCATTGTTTATTAATTCATAATTTTAGCATATGCGTGCGTGCAAAATATGATGACACTGCTTACTCTCAGAGAGAGAGAGAGAGAGAGAGAGAGAGAGAGAAATAATACCCCTCCCCCTCATTGGACCAATCAATGGGACCTGCCCAATAGCCTGTCCACTCTGATCAATACCCTGACTTCTCTTTAATCCCAACCTTTGGAATTATGTCAGATGCTATTCACTGGCATTAGATATGAAATTAGAAGTCATGGTGGACGTTGGGCTTGTATGGATCGGGAACGGGTTTCCAAAGCCTGAAATCAGATGCTTGCATTTTCAGTCGATAATATGGATGATGGCTTTGAGACCATGCAAACATCAGCCATGAGAGCTCAAATAAATAGTTGATTAGCTTTCTTTGTTGTCTTTGTCCCTTTGGTCTGAAATGGAGGCACAGCATAATCTTCATCTAGGGTGACGACTTTTATCTTAGGGTTGGGCCTGTTCTAGCTGGTGTATTTTCCTCTCTCACTCACTCACTCACTCACTCTCTCACTCTCTCACTCTCTCACTCACTCTCTCACTCTCTCACTCTCTCACTCTCTCACTCACTCTCTCACTCTCTCACCATCTCACCATCTCACTCTCTCACTCTCTCACTCACTCACTCACTCACTCACTCACTCACTCACTCATCCACTCACTCACTCTCACACACACTCGGATGTCGTCCACACGACATCAGATTGTTTTGAAAGTAATCTTTTTCCTTTGTGCTTTCAAAAAAACATGACAGTGTTGCGAGAGGTCCTTGACTTCCCCACAGAAATGCAAAAATGAGTGAAAACTACGGTGTTGGTCATTTAAAAATCAAATTTGTATTGGTTATTATCAAAGCAATGAAAGCAAGATAAATCCAATACATTTTTCAACATCAGCAAAACGTGGTTTTGGCTAAGAGAATTTCTCCAGTGAAGTGAACTAACCCTGTGTGTGTGTGTGTGTGTGTGTGTGTCTGTGTGTGTGTGTGTGTGTGTGTGTGTGTGTGTGTGTGTGTGTGTGTGAGAGCTTCAACATGGTCCCTGGTGACCCCTCTTGCCTGTGGGGCTGATCGGTCTCCGGGGTGAAGCCCAGGGTCCTGTGGAGGAGGCCAGGGAAGGAACGCCCGTCTGTTCCTAATGTTGCCATTTTAATATACTCTGGAGGACCGCTACAACAACACAGGATGGCACGGAGAAGGGGGGAGGATGGGCGTTATTGGATGCTGATGGCAATTGAGAGCAGAGAAGTTGCCTCTCACCACCTTACACACACACACACACACACACACACACACACACACACATACACTGCTGTGTAGTTTCTCAGTGAACAGAGCATTCAGCCAAGCAAGAGGTGCTGTCTGCCGTCCTCCTGAAGTCTGAGATCCCTGAGGGTGGGGGGTGGGGGGGGGGGGGGTGGGTTTGGGGTGTGTGTGTGTGTGTGTGGGGGGGGGGGTCCTCTCTGCAGAAGTGGTCTTGCCTTCTGGCTTCCTGCTCCATACCCATTCACTCCTCTCCCACTTTGTCCCTCCACCACCCGTCCTCTTTTGTACCATTGCGTGACCTGAACACACACACACACACACACACACACACACACGGGTGCGCTCAAACACACACACACACACACACACTTCATGGACGCGCACATACATACACACACACATACACACACACACAAATGTGGCCCTTTGTTAAAGGTAACGGTTGGGTAAATGCCTCTCTTTCGGCCAACACAAAGACCGTGGTGCACAGAGGCCTATCAGAGCCATGGCCATTAACGCCAACACTGCCACCACCACCACCGCTGCTCCTGCTCCTGCTCCTCTTCCTGCTCCTGCTCCTCTTCCTGCTCCTGCTCCTCCTCCTGCTCCTGCTCCTGCTCCTGCTCCTCCTGCTCCTGCTCCTCCTCCTCCTCCTCCTCCTCCTCCTCCTCCTCCTCCTCCTCCTCCTCCTCCTCCTGCTCCTGCTCCTGCTCCTGCTCCTGCTCCTCCTGCTCCTGCTCCTGCTCCTGCTCCTGCTCCTGCTCTGGGGCCAGGCGGAGAGGTGCCAGATATGCACAGTGTGAGAGAGAAGGAGAAAGAGAGAGGGAGAGAAAGAGAGAGGGAGAGAAAGAGGGTCAATAGCTCCTTTGACCTGCTAATGCTCCCAGTGCTCAGGGTCAGCCTAATGGTGTCAAAGAAAAGATGGCCTTGTGTTTCCCCATGATTGACTTGGAGTGACTGAGAACTGCTTTTCAGGCTTTATTTATTTATTTATTTATTTATTATTTATTTGTTTGTTTGTTGCCTGACTTATTTATTCATATGTATTCGGCCAGAAGAAGCCCCTCCGCTCGTGAGACGGGTGGGTGAGTGAGTGTGTGAGTGAGGGGGTGAGTGTGTGTGTGTGTGAGGGGGTTGGTGTGTGAGTGTGTGTGAGTGAGGGGGTGAGTGAGTGAGTGTGTGTGTGTGAGGGGGTTAGTGTGTGAGTGGGTGAGTGTGTGTGTGTGTGTGTGTGTGTGTGAGTGAGTGAGTGAGTGAGGGGGTGAGTGTGGGAGTGAGTGAGTGAGGGGCTGAGTGTGTGTGTGAGTGAGTGAGTGTGTGAGTGTGTGTGTGTGAGTGAGTGAGTGAGTGAGGGGGTTAGTGTGTGAGTGAGTGAGTGAGTGAGTGAGTGAGTGAGTGAGTGAGTGAGTGAGTGAGTGAGTGAGGGGGTTAGTGAGTGAGTGAGTGAGTGAGTGTGAGGGGGTTAGTGTGTGAGTGAGTGAGTGAGTGAGTGAGTGAGTGAGTGAGTGAGTGAGTGAGTGAGTGAGTGAGTGAGTGAGTGAGGGGCTGAGTGAGTGAGTGAGTGAGTGAGTGAGTGAGTGAGTGAGTGAGTGAGTGTTGGTGGTGGTAGTGGGGGGGGGGGGGGGGCTCCTGTTCTCACTATCTCCTCCTGAGGTGGATCAGGTTGCGCTCTGAGCTGCTGCCTCTAATTTGGACTGGGTAGGATAGGATATCAGGGGGAGGGGGGGGGGCAGAGTCACATATGCCGTGTCGTTATCAGCAAGGTCTTTTATAGGTTGAGATTGGCTCACATGTGGCCTATATAGGTTGAATCTAATGGGGACTTCGACCTCAGCACTGGATGATAACGTTCTGTTCTCAATCGAGAGATAATGGTTGCTACATAGAGGGCTTTATTTTAGTGTGTGTGTGTGTGTGTGTGTGTGTGTGTGTGTGTGTGTGTGTGTGTGTGATATAACCATTATTTACATTTACATTTACATTTAGTCATTTAGCAGACGCTTTTGTCCAAAGCGACGTACAAGGGAAAGAACAGTCAAGCTAAGAGCAATAAAAAAAGCATGGTGTAACAATAAATACTACTTTACATGATAATTAGAAAAAAACAACAACCTAGAAAAGAGGAAAAAGAAGTGCAGGAATGTAACTGCTGAAGTGCAAGTTAAGCGCTAGTCAGGTGCCAGTTAGGAGGGGAGGTGCTCTCTGAAGAGTTGGGTCTTCAAAAGCTTCTTGAAGGTAGAGAGGGACGCCCCTGCTCTGGTAGTACTAGGCAGTTCGTTCCACCAACGTGGAACTACAAATGAAAATAGTCTGGATTGCCGTGCTTGCACGGACGGCAGTGCCAAACGACGCTCACTAGACGAGCGCAGCGTCCTGGGTGTAACATTTGCCCTTACAAGAGCATTTAGGTAGGTGGGAGCAGAACCAGTAAGCACTCTGTAGGCAAGCATAAGTGACTTGAACTTAATGCGAGCAGCTACTGGCAGCCAGTGGAGCTCGATGAGTAGCGGGGTGACGTGTGCCCTTTTCGGTTGGTTGAACACCAGACGCGCCGCCGCGTTCTGGATCATCTGTAGTGGTTTCACCACGCAAGCCGGCAGGCCTGTTAGGAGGGCGTTGCAGTAGTCAAGGCGGGAGCTCACCAAGGTTTGCACCAGCAGCTGGGTGGCATATGCCACACACACACACACACACACACACACACACACACACACAAAGATACACATTGTAAATCTTTTCTGCTAGGTGACAGAAACTGACCTGTGCCACCCATTTTTTTTTTTCTGGGTTTGAATGTCTGCATGCCTATAGAGAGATGTGTGTGTGTGTGTGTGTGTGTGTGTGTGTGTGTGTGTGTGTGTGTGTGTGTGTGTGTGTGTGTGTGTGTGTGTGTGTGTGTGTGTGTGTGTGTGTGTGTGTGTGTGTGTGTGTGTGTGTGTGTGAGAGAGAGAGAAAACTGCACAGCACAGGGGTGGGGGTAGGGGTGGAGGTAGGGAGCACTGTAAGCATTTAAGGGGAGGGGTGATCACCCCTGTGGAATGCAGAATGTTGGTGGAATAGGTCCTACCCCACAAACACCAGCGTGCTTGTTCAACCAATCAGAAACGCCAGCGTGCTTGTTCAACCAATCAGACGCCACAAACGCCAGCGTGCTTGTTCAACCAATCAGACCCCACAAACACCAGCGTGCTTGTTCAACCAATCAGACCCCACAAACGCCAGCGTGCTTGTTCAACCAATCAGACCTCACAAACACCAGCGTGCTTGTTCAACCAATCAGACCCCACAAACGCCAGCGTGCTTGTTCAACCAATCAGACCTCACAAACACCAGCGTGCTTGTTCAACCAATCAGACCTCACAAACACCAGCGTGCTTGTTCAACCAATCAGACCTCACAAACACCAGCGTGCTTGTTCAACCAATCAGACCTCACAAACACCAGCGTGCTTGTTCAACCAATCAGAACCTCACAAACACCAGCGTGCTTGTTCAACCAATCAGACCTCACAACACCAGCGTGCTTGTTCAACCAATCAGACCTCACAAACACCAGCGTGCTTGTTCAACCAATCAGACCTCACAAACACCAGCGTGCTTGTTCAACCAATCAGACCTCACAAACACCAGCGTGCTTGTTCAACCAATCAGACCTCACAAACACCAGCGTGCTTGTTCAACCAATCAGACCTCACAAACACCAGCGTGCTTGTTCAACCAATCAGACCTCACAAACACCAGCGTGCTTGTTCAACCAATCAGAGTGGTCAGTCGTCGTGCATCCGGTCCGCAGTAACCCTCTGTTTAAATGCCGCCTGTGTGTTTCACACACTGCCCCAGCTTAATGCTCCAGGCTATACATAGGACAGAGTAGCCTGGTGTGTGTGTGTGTCTGTGCCTGTGCCTGTGCCTGTGCCTGTGTGTGTCCCTGTGTGTGTGCCTGTGTGTGTGTGTGTGTCTGTGTCTGTGTGTGTGTCTGTGTGTGCCTGTGTGTGTGTGTGTGTGTGTGTGTGTGTGTGTGTGTGTGTGTGTATGGGCCTGTGTGTATTGTCTGGAGGTGCAGAGAATCTGTATTTACTCCTGTCAATTTTGCACATTATAGCGGCCAGGCCTGTCACTGCAAGAGAGATGGTTTACACACACCGTCATTTTCTGTCCTCCTACCGCTCCCCAATAGTCTGTTCCTCTCCCCAATAGTCTGTCCCTCCCCCCAAACGGTCTGTTCCTCTCCCCAAAGGGTCTGTACCTCTCCCCAATAGTCTGTACCTCTCCCCAAACGGTCTGTCCCTCTCCCCAAACGGTCTGTCCCTCTCCCCAAACGGTCTGTTCCTCCCCCCAAAGGGTCTGTTCCTCTCCCCAAACGGTCTGTTCCTCCCCCCAAAGGGTCTGTTCCTCTCCCCAAACGCTCTGTTCCTCTCCCCAAACGGTCTGTTCCTCTCCCCCTTCACTTCCCCAGAGACAGAAGCTCCAGGGCAGAAGCTCAGTCTCACGCACCTGCCTCTCTCTTGTCATCACGTGTGAATTCTGCAGCTGTCCTGATCTCGTTTGCTTTCTGTGTTTCTACACTCCTTCTTCCTGTGTGTGTGTGTGTGTGTGTGTGTGTGTGTGTGTGTGTGTGTGTGTGTGTGTGTGTGTGTGTGTTTCTACACTCCTTCTTCCTGTGTGTGTGTGTGTGTGTGTGTGTGTGTGTGTGTGTGTTTCTACACTCCTTCTTCCTGTGTGTGTGTGTGTGTGTGTGTGTGTGTTTCTACACTCCTTCTTCCTGTGTGTGCGTGTGTGTGTGTGGGAGTTTCTACACTCCTTCTTCCTGTGTGTGTGTGTGTGTGTGTGTTTCTACACTCCTTCCTGTGTGTGTGTTTGCTTGGCTCTGAGTGAGTGGTTTCTTTTTGTCTGTCTGTCTGTCTGTCTGTCTGTCTGTCTATCAGTGAAATGATTGCAGACCTGTGAATGCCACAGATAACAGATATTTTTCTTTTTATTGTCAGAGCATTTGATTTTTTGATTGCTGTCGGGATGTAAAGAGAATAAAGAAAAAATCAACGAAAATACTTCTAAAATAAATGTCCTATCCTAGCTTTAACTTTTGAAACCATCGGACCAGCCTTTAACCAATCAGCACTGACCACTGTGGGACTGTTATTCTTCTGATGTATTAGCCTTTCCCCAAACCCTCTAGGAATCATTTTAGTCAGTCTTCTTCTCGCAACCGGCTTGAATTCTTCGATCTAGCTGTTGTAACTTCGCTTTGCTTCATTCAAGCGCCACTGCCCAGCGATGCATCATCAGCGGAGAGCATTTCAGACTATCATCCCAGGGAACACTGAGCAATAGGCAGGCAGAGCCAGGCTACCCCCCCCCCCCCCCCCCCCCCCCCCCCCCCCCCCACATCAGGCCACCGTGTTATGGGACAGGGCAGCAGACTCCCCCTCTGAGTCATCCCCACGTCTTCATACTAATGCTTATAAATGTCTCATCAGGGCCCTGGGGGTCAAGATGGAGATGGGGTTTACCCCAAGTTTGACCTTTCTCTCACACACACACAATCTTCCGATTTTCTCAAAGAGCTTTGTGAGTGTGAGTGTCCGTGTGTGTGGAAGGTGGCACACAGGCAGCTCAACTATAAGATCCCTTACAGTAGTTATGGGATGAAGAGAGGTGATCAGATCAGTCCGCCCGCCCCCCCCCCCCCCCCCCCTCGTGTGCCACTTTAAATGCTTCCTGACTCCCCCGCTGAGGGATCAAGCCCAATTATTTGATTGGGATTAAAGATTGCCCCGGCTGCCTCTCTCCCTGCTGAGCGAGCACCATCCACCCCTGCAGCTGCCCCGAGGCCCAAACACAACTGTCGCCGCGCCGTGTTGGCAGCCTGCCATGCCACTGGAAGAGAGGAGGTTGGCTTACGGTCGAGAGTTCTTTAGTAGGAACCTTACGTGTCAGAAAAGGGCTTTTTTTTTTTTTTTTATCTCACTGAGTGTTACTACACATGTAGTTTTGTTCTGTGGAAGGAGTTTTTTTTGTTTGTTTTTTGTTTCAGAAGTTCTCTTTTCTTGCCTCGGAGGATTTGTCCATTCAGGGCTGAGTTATTTCTACACAGATGATTCATACAGAGATACAACAAAGGCTCACATGTCTTCCTCAGAGGTGGAGGTGGTTTCCTAACTAGTTAGTCTGTCTGTCTGTCTGTCTGTCTGTCTGTCTGTCTGGTAGTACTGGAGTTTGTACTGGTTATGCTAGGGTGTGTGTACTGGTTATGCTAGTGTGGCACTGGTGTGTGTGTGGGCCACTGGTGTGTGTGAGAGTGTGTGTGGGCCACTGGTGTGTGTGCTGGTTATGCTAGTGTGTGTGAGAGTGTGTGTGGGCCACTGGTGTGTGTATTGGTGTGTGTGCTAGTTATGAGAGACCCGCTCAGCTTCCTCACATGGAGCCGTGGAGATAGGAGGACACAGGGACGCACACAGGGGGAGACGTGAAACACACATGCTCTGCTCTGCTCTGGCCTGGTGTGTGTGTGTTCTGTGTGTGTGTGTGTGTGTGTGTTTCTGTGTGTGTGTGTGAGAGAGAGAGAGAGTGAGAGTGTGTGCAGCCCCAAAAGGCTCCTCTCTGAAGCGGGATAATGGGTCAGGGGCTCGAGCAGGCTGTTGGCGTTGGCTGTTGGCTGTTGGCAGGGCGCCAGCTCTCCCGCCGTGAGCTGAGCAGAGCGGAGCGGAGCGGAGGGAGGGAGGAACGGGCACTTGTGGCACACTTGGCCTCTGGGAAAACCCTTCACCGCTGATTCAATTACCACTCCCTGTGTGTTAGTGTGTGTTAGTGTGTGTTAGTGTGTGCGTGTGTGTGTGTGTGAGGGGGGGTGTTATTACAACCGTACGGTACCTCACTGCTCTTCATGCCCTGCTCTGACAACTAGTCATTTGAATGGGATGATTA
>NC_045157.1:2644994-2649994 GCF_900700415.2 Clupea harengus
TCAATCCCAAGAGAGCAGACACACTATACAACCCTGCGCGTGTGTGTGTGTGCGTGCGTGCGTGCGTGCGTGCGTGCGTGCGTGCGTGCGTGCGTGCGTGCGTGCGCGTGTGTGCTGGTCGAGCAGAGCACAAGCAACGCCACCATATTGTGCTTTCGATCCCAAGAGAGCAGACACACACTATAAAAGAGGCAGCAGTCATCATACTCTGTCATTAGAGATGAAAGCCTTTGCTTTAAGACTCGGTGCTTATGTTGGGTGTGGCTGTTGTCATATATGGATGAAAGAGGGCGATTAGCATCAGCCAAAATCACTAGAACACAGCTGGTAGAAGTGAACGGTATGAAATACAGCAGAACTATTGACCCTCAGCGTAAGCCTAACTACTTCTATAGAAATGGTCTGTGGTGTGTGTGTGTGTGCTACGACTAGGACTTGGAAATGATGATGAGTGCAGTTGATGTTGAAGAGTGCAGTTGATGCTTTCTTAAAAGGATGGTCTTGTGGTTGTGGTTGCCATTTCATGTAATCACTGGCCAAAAACACAACAACCGTTATAAGTCTGCGGAGTTTGTGGAGTTGCTTTGCTCACTAGATTACTTTCATTTTCACATCTAGTAGCTACACGAGGCTGTCTGTTGGTGGACAGCAGTATTAGGTTCTTCTCTGATGGCAAGTGTGTTCTGTTGGTGGAACAGCAGTATTAGGTTCTTCTCTGATGGCAAGTGTGTTCTGTTGGTGGAACAGCAGTTCTGGGTTCTTCTCTGATGGCAAGTGTGTTCTGTTGGTGGGGCTGCATTCTTCTCTGCCAGTTTGTTTTGTAGTTGGGTTGTTCTCTTTTCTCGGTTCCACTCTGACGGTGAGTGGGTTCTGTTGGTGGAACAGCAGTATTAGGTTCTTCTCTGATGGCAAGTGTGTTCTGTTGGTGGAACAGCAGTTGTAGGTTCTTCTCTGAGGCGAGTGTGTTCTGTAGTCGGGTTGTTCTCTTTTCTCGGTTCTTCTCTGATGGCGAGTGGGTTCTACTGATCTGTGGGAGCTCCCATGAGGCTGCTGCAGAGAGTCGAGTTGCTTGTTTACTCTCCGTCCGATGACCCACTAACACACACACACTCACAGACCTTACGGTGCTAAGCTGGCCCTGAGCCAGGTGGAGACACACACACACACACAAAGTAACACATACACAAACACTCACACACAATGCACACACATGGCATGTAATGTGATTATCACTCCCACGGCTTGGCCAGAACAACCTGCTAACTGTGTTAGCCTTGCACCAGCAACAGGGGGGGGGGGGATGGGGGATTGAGGATGAAGAGAGCAGATACAAGGGATGAGAACAGAAAGACAAGACAGGAGAGGAGAAGAGAAGAGAAGAGAAGAGTGTTTGGACATGTAGGAAGCATGTAGAGTGACGTGAGCAGATGCAGCCTATGAGATGTGTGGTGACCTGAGTGAGCTTACTAAAAGAGTGAGTGAGTCCGGTAACATCCAAAGTGGGATGACTGAATGGGTTAATGAGTGAAGTGACTGAATGAATGGACCCCGCAGCTGGTATCTCTTCTGTGTTTGGGTCTGATGGAGTCTGTGGTGGTAGCATTGTTGCTAGGGAAGAGTGGGCAAGGATAAGAAGAGCCTTTGGGGCGGGGAAGGGGGATGCAGCCAACAGACAAACAACATAGCTTTAACATTCCTCAACTGACCAGGGTTCCTCTGCAGGAACCAACATGTCTGTCCATGAGAGAAGACGAATGAGCTCAAGATTTTTCACCTTGAGTGAGTGAGTGAGTGAGTGAGTGAGTGTGTGTGTGTGTGTGTGTGTGTGTGTGTGTGCGTGTGCATTTGTACGTGTGTTTACGTGTGTGTGTGGCCAAAAGTCTCTTAAAATAAGCACTCATTAAGACATGACTGATGTATGCCTGGGAGCTCCAGAGAAATACCCCAAGCCAGGTGTGTGTGTGTGTGTCTGTGTGTGTGTGTGTGTGTGTGTGTGTGTGTTCTCTTGGATCTGAATTGTAATGTTAAATCTGTCAGACCTTTGCTCCCTTGCTGATGTCATGCACCTTGAGGCAGACCTGTCCTGGAACACAGTGTCCCTTTCAGAGGTGCAGGCTGTGTGTGTGTGCTGTGCTCTGTCTGTCTGTCTGTCTGTCTGTCTGTCTGTCTGCCCTGTCTGTCTCTCTCTTCAGAGGTGCTGTGTGTGTGCTGTGCTCTGTCTGTCTGTCTGTCTGTCTGTCTGTCTGCACTGTCTGTCTCTCTCTTCAGAGGTGCAGGCTGTGTGTGTGCTGTGCTCTGTCTGTCTGTCTGTCTGTCTGTCTGTCTGTCTGTCTGTCTGTCTGCCCTGTCTGTCTCTCTCTTCAGAGTGGCCTGCTGTGTGTTTGCTGTGCTCTGTCTGTCTGTCTGTCTGTCTGTCTGTCTGTCTGTCTCTCTCTTCAGAGTGGCCTGCTGTGTGTTTGCTGTGCTCTGTCTGTCTGTCTGTCTGTCTGTCTGTCTGTCTGTCTGTCTGTCTGCCCTGTCTGTCTCTCTCTTCAGAGTGGCCTGCTGTGTGTTTGCTGTGCTCTGTCTGTCTGTCTGTCTGTCTGTCTGTCTGTCTGTCTGTCCTGTCTGTCTCTCTCTTCAGAGTGGCTTGCTGTGTGTTTGATCTAGTCTGTCTGTCTCTCTGTGTGTCTGTCTCTCTCTTCAGAGGTGCAGGCTGTGTGTTTGATCTAGTATGTCTGTCTGTCTGTCTGTCTGTCTGTCCTGTCTGTGTGTCCTGTCTGTCTCTCTCTTCATAGTGGCTGGCTGTGTGTTTGATCTAGTCAGTCTGTCTGTCTGTCTGTCTGTTTGTCTGTCTGTCTGTCTGTCTGGTCATCATCAATCTGCACCCTCAAAACAGGCTCCAGTCTGGAATCCTGAAGCATTCTAAAGCTGCTGTCTGTAGAGGAGAACTTAATGGCTGTACACGGATCCTTCTGAAGCATTCTAATCCTGAAGCATTCTAAAGCTGCTGTGTGTGGAGGAGAACTTAATGGTTCTACGCGGATCCTTCTGATGAAGGTGCATCAGGCTCTGTGTACGGATCCTTCTGATGAAGGTGCATGGATCTGTGTACGGTTGCATCTGATGAGGGTGCGTGGATCTGTGTACGGTTGCATCTGATTAAGGTGCATGGATCTGTACGGATCGTTCTGATTAAGGTGCATCAGGCTCTGTGTACGGATTCTTCTGATTAAGGTGCATCAGGCTCTGTGTACGGATCCTTCTGATGAAGGTGCGTGGATCTGTGTACGGTTGCATCTGATGAGGGTGCATGTATCTGTACGGATCCATCTGATGAGGGTGCATGGATCTGTGTACGGATCCTTCTGATTAAGGTGCACCAAGCTCTGTGTACGGTTGCATCTTTTGAGACGCAAACTATGTTGGCAGAGTGCCACTGCTTAGCATGTGTTGTCCTGGTTGGGCATAGATCAGCTTTTACTGGAGTGGTCAGTTCAAGCAGCTGCCAAAGTCCCATTCAAATCTTCAATATTATGTTGTTATATATATTATATCATTCATTTGAAGTCCTGTTAATAGTTTAATACTTATAGTTTTTTTTTCAGAGCTTAGGAAGTTTTTCAGAGAGTTGTGTGACCGCAGACTATATCAAACTTCTCTATTAACATATGCACACTCATCAGCCACAAAGATAAAAGATGTTTATTCTATTCTATTATGTTTGGCCGGTGTGTGTGTGTGTGTGTGTGTGTGTGTGTGTGTGTGTGTTCCACAGTATAAGGGCATAATGGCAGTTTGATGTCAGATATAAGAGGGCAGGCTACACGAAGGACAATAACCCTGCAGTCACTACAACAGAGAGCTGTGTGTGTGTGTGTGTGTGTGTAAAAGGAAGGGAGAGATTTAAGCCTTTCAGTTGATTCAGGCATGCATGGTCACACATTTTCACACAGAGGGGCGCGCACATTCACGCATGTGCACACGCAGGCAATATGCAAACACACACACACACAGACACACACACACACACACACACGCACAGAGATATAGAGACATACTCACACTTCCATGTTTG
The DNA here is from genome assembly GCF_900700415.2 of Clupea harengus. Lineage (NCBI taxonomy): Eukaryota > Metazoa > Chordata > Actinopteri > Clupeiformes > Clupeidae > Clupea > Clupea harengus. The sequence continues at coordinate 2,649,052 of NC_045157.1, forward strand.
TCATGGGCATGCAGGCATGTCTGAATCATGTGTTTTCACAACCATGCATAATTACATGCGTGCACACAGCAGCACCACACACACACACACACACACACACACACACACACAGAATCACACACACACACACACACACACACTGTGATAAGTGATTAACAACATGTTGATCCAGTGTGTGAGTGTATTGCGAGTGTATCATTTCTCCTGTGTGTATCTGAAATCCCCTGTCAGAGGTGTGTGTGTGTGTTTTTGTCTGTGTGTGTGTGTGTGTGTGTGTGTGTGTGTGTGTGTGTGTGTGTTTCCTGGGTGGAAAATCCCTGGTTGAATGTCCTCCTCACACACACAGATGCTGACTTGTTCTGAATAAGTAATGTCCCGGTTACTTATACGAATGGCTCAATCGCTGATTAAGAATTAACTAAGCCTTATTTCACCTATAGGTGCCCTGAATGATCTCAAATTCCACATTTGTTAGGGAGTTTAAAGTTAAACTATAGCATTAGGTTTACAATGATTTAACCAGGCAATTTGGGTGGGAAATAGGCGGGGATGGTGGATTAGCTGCCGTTAGCGGCCTGGTGCTAGGAGATCACCTGGCTCAGGGTTGTTAATGAGCAGTCACAGTCACAATAATAGATTAGCCAAATCTTATTTTATTATTATTATTATTATTATTATTATTATTATTATTGAAGTAGACCAATTATGCTAGAAAGAAGCTGCTTCTTGATCAAAAGAACAGCGGTGCCTTCTTGAGAAGGAGTCAACGCACTCCAGCAGATATATGTGATAGAAGAGACAGATGAGGCCTATGTGGCAGAGTGCTTGTGCTTTGAAATAATCACTCATAAGAGTTAAACATTAACTGAACTCATGAAAGCATTGGCCAAGGGTCATCCATAGAGTTCTATACGTCCTTAATTGTGTCAGACAACCGCCAACA
>NC_045157.1:2654994-2664994 GCF_900700415.2 Clupea harengus
TGTGTGTGTGTGTGTGTGTGTGTGTGTGTGTGTGTGTGTGTGTGTGTGTGTGTGTGTGTGTCTGTGTTGTGTCTGTGTTGTGTTTGAGTGTGTGTGTGTGGTTGTGTGTTGTGTTTAAGTGAGAGGTTGTTTTCTTCCTGTGGGGTAGTAAGGAGCTTCATGAATATAGCTGCTTGTCTGGTGGGAAGCTTGAAATTCTAACCCTGTTGAAGTAGTAGTATGTACATCATAGCACCGTTTTGTGGTACACACACACACACCCCAATGATTTGACCTCTGCAACAGGTGAAAGAGGACCATTTGAATTTTGTAAATATTACGTAAGGATTTGAAGTAACACTATGCAACAATTTGACAGTTTTTGAGGTATGGTTTTCATAGGCAAATAGGTTTGGTATCATCCTCAAATTCATTTTGATAGCATATGGTCATGTGAAGGACATATAAACACCTGTGTCTTTCCCACTAGCCATCCAGGATATGCACTATGTAGTTCTGTGTGTCCTGGCTGGAAAACCTTGCAAAAATGGAAGAAAAGCTTTCACAGCATGACATTGCCAGCTGTACGGTGGTGTTTGCATGCCTTTTAGCTAGTTAGCGTGCTAGTTTGGGAACAGAACTCCTTATTGCTGCTTTAAGGACTAAATTCATTTTCAAGATGGACAAACTGTCATCTTATTGCTGATTTGTTTGAAATGAGGTAAATGACTGCTATCTGCCATTATGAATGAGACTGCAACCACCACATGACGTCTGCGTGCAGCGGTGTCAGAATAAATATGGGGGCGCCGTCAGCACAGTTCCACAGTTCTGCTAAAGAAAAGGGTGTGTTGTGTTGGATGATAACCCTGATAGGTCAAGGTGCAAACCTGTTAGCCTGTTAGCATGGCGTGGCTCTGGGTGTAGCAGTGGTAGTGGGAGGCCTGTGCAAAACCAGATAGCCTGTTAGCAGCTAACTGCTAACAGGCTCAGCTTTGCTTGTTCAGATGGTGGGATTTTGTCAAACATAGACACCAACAACTCTGTGTGTTTGCCACTCTGTGAGAGAGAGAGAGAGAGAGAGAGAGATGGAGACCTACACTGGAAAGTCACAACCATCTGGAAGTCACAGTCTCGTCTCTCTCTCTCTCTCTTCCGTTCTACTTAAGCTTTAAGGTGATTGGGCGTGGTGATTTGTGCTCCGGGTCAGAGGTCACCACACCCTCTCATGCTGTAAGGCTTTTTGCTCTTCTCTTGTATTTTATTGTATTCTTTTCAGCGCAATGCTCCCAGGGGGAATTCCCGGGCATTCATATTTGTGAGTTTGTGTCTTTTAGCTCAGTGATGCGTGCACGTACACATATAAACAGACACACACACACACACACACACACACACACACACACACACACGCAGCACATGATCCTGACTCCGTAAGTGTGGAGACTCCTGCCCCCCCCCCCCCCCCCCCCCCCTCCTGGAGCAACGCTTAGCTGACCTCCCTGTCTAAAGCAGGGAACTTAATCACACAGAACAAATTGCTTGGCTGCCTTCCCATTCAGCTGCTGCTGCTGGTGTGTGTGTGTGTGTGTCCTGGTGTATTTGCATGCATTTTTAACTGCCGTCCACCCCGATGGTGTGTGTTCAGTTGCGTTTTGCATTACTGCTGACTTGAATTCTTCTCAACTTCTCTATTAACCTGAAATACATTCAGGCATGGGATTGGCCCAGAGCACAGCTGTGGAGACTGTGCCTGTGTGTGTGTGTGTGTGTGTGTGTGTGTGTCTGTGTGTGTGTGTGTGTGTGTGTGTGTGTGTGTGTGTGTGTGTGTGTGTGTGTGTGTGTGTGTGTGTGTGTGTGTGTGTGTGTGTGTGTGTGTGTGTGTGTGCCTGTTCACCGCATTCTTGGAGTTAATTAGAGATAATGAGTGCTGAGTGCTGAATGCTAGCAAGACTGACGTAGGTAATGAGTGTGAGGGAGAGAATCCTTGTGTACTTACTTTGATTCATGTTTGTGTACGTGTGTGGAAGCGGGGGTGACCAACCTGGGCAAACGAACTCAGACTAACAGACTAAGTGGTAAACCTTCTAATGGAAGAAACCGATGGCTTCATTCTCTTAGCAAAACAAAGTAATTGGGCTCTATCTCCTTATAGCAGTAAAACAGTTTGATTGGCTGGCCACCTTACACACAGGTGTGTGTGTGTGTGTGTGTGCAACAGAGATAGAGAGAGAGCTTCTCCATTCTTCCCTGTTTAGAATGTGGCCAGTTTTAAAAGTAGCAGACTGGTAACCGGCATAGCCTTTATTAAAAATGCTTGATAAATATGGTCATTTTTTTATTTTATATCAATATATTTAAAATAGCATCAAATATATCAATATTCGCTGGTGTGTGTGTGTGCGTGTGTGTGTGTGTGTGTGTGTGAGTGAATCCTTGCGTGCTTCGTGTGTGTGTGTGTGTGTGTGTGTGTGTGTGAATCCTTGCGTGCTTCAGGGTGTGTGGGGAGTGATGTCCCACTGAGCTCTGTTGAACGCCATCAGCGCTGAGGCCTTGAGAAACAGAAACAGGAAACACAGGAAGGAAGCGCACAAGAGATTCACATTTCCACCTCTCTCTGTGTGTGTGTGTGTGTGTGTGTGTGCTCACTGCTCCAGTACAAGGAGAAGTAGTTAGCTGTGTGTGTGTGTGTGTGTGTGTGTGTGTGTGTGTGTGTGTGTGTGTGTGTGTGTGTGTGTGTGTGTGTGTGTGTGTGTGTGTGTGTGTGTGTGTGTGTGTGTGTTTTCATCGCTGTGGAATTTCACCAGCTGTCAAGAACACACTAGATGAAGGTCCATTTATGGTCCTGTTTAGGTGGGATCAGTTTCTCCATGTTTCATTTTCTCTCCTTCATGTTCTCTTGTTCTCATTCCCACACACCACATCCACCTCTCCCTCCCTCTCTCTCTCTACTTCTCCCTCCCTCTCTGCTTCTGCCTCTCTCTCTCTACTTCTCCCTCCCTCTCTGCTTCTCTCTCTCTCCTACCTTCTCTCCCTCTCTCTCTCTCTCTCTCTCCCTCCCTCCCTCTCCCTCTCTCTCTCTCACCCCCCCCCCCCCCCCAACCCTTATCGCTGCACTTCTCAAGAACAATAAGAGAATGGATGTGGGTTGATGTTCCACAGTGATAACGTGTTGTGGTTGCTCTCCATCTCAGTCCTCCACTGTGCCTTCTTTAAGGCCCATACTGCCATCACCCTGCTCCTGCTCCTCCTCCTGCTCCTGCTCCTCCTCCTCCTCCTCCTGCTCCTGCCCCTGCCCCTGCCCCTGCTCCTGCTCCTGCTCCTGCCCCTGCCCCTGCTCCTCCTCCTCCTGCTCCTGCTCCTGCTCCTCCTCCTCCTCCTCCTGCTCCTGCTCCTGCTCCTGCTCCTGCTCCTGCTCCTGCTCCTGCTCCTGCTCCTCCTCCTCCTCCTCCTCCTGCTCCTGCTCCTCCTCCTCCTCCTGCCCCTGCCCCTGCCCCTGCTCCTGCCCCTGCACTGGTCACTGTGTGGGACAGGCTCAGGCTGGGACGTTGTCCCCAGTAGGACATGGACATCAGTAGTATCAGCAGTCAGCAGTTTGATGTCTCTGCAGACTCATTCTCAATGCCAAGGGACCGGTTTCCTGTGTTATGGTACAAACACACACACACACAAATGGAACCAAATGGAAGCAGAACATTCCCTCTCTCCCTCACTGTATCTGTCCATCAGCCTGCTTCACTCCTCCCTCTCTCCCTCACTGTATCTGTCCATCGGCCTGCTTCACTCCTCCCTCTCTCCCTCACTGTATCTGTCCATCAAAGGCTGGGGCAGATGGACAGGTGTTTGTTTTGAGTTGGAGGGCTGGGGGTAGGGGTCTCTCTCTCTCTTTGTCTTTCTCACACACATACACATCAAATATATCTCTTTCTCTCTCTCTCTCTCTCTGCTTCCCCCCCATCTCTCTCTCTCTCTCTCTCTCTCTCTCTCTCTCTCTCTCTCTCTCTCTCTCTCTCTCTCGCGGTGTGTGATGCGGGCTGCCAGCAGAAGGGTCTGGCCCCTGTCAGCACGGGTCTCGGCACATGATTAACGAGCTCCAGTACTGATGGACAGCTCGAGGGGGAGAGGGGGACTTCTGTTTGGAGAGGGGGAGAGGTGAGAAAGGGAGAGGTGCGCTAAGTAGGGGTAGTAGAAACAGACAGACGGCAAGAGGCAGAAGGAGGGAGAAGGAGAGAATGGAAGAGAGAAACAGAGGAGTAGAAGAGAGAGAGATCGCAAAAGAAAGACAGGCAGGCAGAGGAGCTAGAAGGGGGAGGGCAGTGTTTGAAACAACAACAGAAATGAGGTGTCACACAATGGGTGTGTGTGTGTGTGTGTGTGTGTGTGTGTGTGTGTGTGTGTGTGTGTGTGTGTGTGTGTGTGTGTGTGTGTGTGTGTGTGTGTGTGTGTTTCTGTGTGTGTGTTTCTGTGTGTGTGTGTGTGTGTGTGTGTGTGTGTGTGTGTTTCTGTTTCTGTGTGTGTGTGTTTCTGTGTGTGTGTGTGTGTGTGTGTGTTTCTGTGTTTCTGTGTGTGTGCTTGTGTTTCTGTGTCTGTGTGTGTGTGTGCACGTGTGTGTGTGTTTGTGTTTCTGTGTGTGTGTGTGTGTGTGTGTGTGTGTGTGTGTGTGTGTGTGTGTGTGTGTGTCTGTTTCTGTGACTGTGTGTGTGTGTATGTTTGTGTGTGCACGTGTGTGTGTGTGTCTGTTTCTGTGACTGTGTGTGTGTGTGTGTGTGTGTGTGTGTGTGTGTGTGCACGTGTGTTCACAGGTGTCACCTCTCTGAGCCACATAGTCAGGAGCTTTGTTGTTTTGTAGTCGTCCCTTCTTCTTCTTCTTCTTCTTCTTCTTCTTCTTCTCTTTCTGCAGTTGTTCTGTGAAAAGAACAGCGTAGTAAGGAGGCGCAGGTTCCGGAGTCCATCCGGTTCTCAGGTGGCCCAGGTCCCGCTTTGATGTTCCAGATGTTGAGAAGCGATCCTCGCTGTCTCGCCGTGGTGCTCCTTCAGCACGGCTCCTCTGCTGGACGCTTGCTGTGTGTGTGTGTGTGTGTGTGTGTGTGTGTGTGTGTGTGTGTGTGTGTGTGTGTGTGTGTGTGTGTGTCTGTCGTCTTGGCATCTGCACCAACTGTCCAGCCCCCTATGACTCAAAGCCACACCAATTACACCCTGAAAAGGCTCAGGGAAAGTTTATTTGTGTCCATATCAATCAATGTGTGTATGTTGGAAATGAGTTACACACACACACACACACACACACACACACACACACACACAGTAGTTTTTGCAGTTTCTCTGGTGTGTTTGGGATACACTCATAGTGTGAGACAGAACTTCCTGAGGCTAAACACACACGCTTTGTTTGGTGGTGCCCTGATTGATCACGTTCGTTACCACACACTCACACACACTCTCAGAGGTGTGTCAGACCTTCCGTTGCCTGGCCCTGAGCACGCGTGTGTGTTTGGGGTTTCTGCGTCTAACTTTCCCATTCACAGCCTCTCGAGGGTGGTGGGTGTAAAACAGTCTTTCTCTCTCTCTCTCTCTCTCTCTCTCTCTCTCTCTCTCCACCCTTCCATCCTACCACTTCACAAACTGCCTCATCACCTCATCACACACACTTCCACATGTCTGCATAAACACACACACACACACACACACACCTTTTCTCCTTTTTCTGTGTCTTTTTTTTGTCTTTCCCTCTGATCTATTTGCATATCTGTCTTTCAGTCTGTATTTGTCTTTGTCTCTTTGCCCTTTCCCCTCTGCCCTTCTCTCTCTCTCTCTCTCTCTCCTTTTCTGTGTGTGTTTATTGTGCTACAGTTACAGCTACTGAAACCTGATAACAGTTTGGGGGCCGGTTTGAGTTGAGGGGGGGTTGTGGGGCCTCTGGGGGGAGAGGGGGGTCTTAAGGGGCCCCACTTGTCCAGTAGGATGATTAATGAGCCCCTGGATGTGGGGATGAGAGGGAGAGGCCCCCCCACCACTGGACCAGGCCCCATAAACGCAGAACAAACGAGGGAAGAGTCCGTTGTTTGTCGGAAGCACCACGGATGAAAAGGAGGAGAGTGAGAGAGAGAGAGAGAGAGAGAAAAAAAGGAGGGATCAGGATGGGGGGGGTGTTTTTGTGGGTATGTGTGTCTTTTTTCTACTACTCTGACTAACTAGAGAGAGAGAGAGAGAGAGAGAGAGAGGAGAGAAGGAGGAGGAGAGAAGGAGAGGAGGAGGAGGAGAGAAGGGGAGGAGGAGAGAAGGAGGAGAGAAGACCAAAGGGAGTGAGGGATGGGTGATGGGAGGAGGCTGTGGGGAGACAGGAGCACACTCTTTCATTTGCTCTGACGAGAGAGAGAGAGAGAGAGAGAGAGAGAGAGAGAGAAAACAAACACTCAGACAGAGCTGTCCACTACTACACGCTCTCACTCACACTCACACACACACACACACACACACACACACTACCTCACATTTACTCACAGAAACGTACACACACACACACACCTCAGTGTTTTTCACACACTCACTGATCAACTGTCATGTCTTTCTGTTTACTCTCTAGAAACTTTCCTTCACTGGTTAACACCCTTACAGACTAACACACACACACACACACACACACACACACACACACACACACACACACTTCCTGCCAGCCGGTAACCAAGCCTAGCTGCTTTTTAATCAGTTCTCCCAGTCCCAGTCCTGAGGGCTATTCTGAGCTCATGCGCCCTGAGCCAACTCCATTTTTAACTTCTCATTGTCTCAGGCCCTGTGTGTGTGTGTGTGTGTGTGTGTGTGTGTGGCTACATGTGTGTGTGTGTGGCTACATGTGTGTGTGTGTGTGTGTGTATGTTCTCAGGCCCTGCCACTGCCACTGCCTTCAAGGGGCCACAGGCCCTGAGAACATACACACACACATGTAGCCACACACACACATACACACACACACACACACACACACACACACACACACACACACACACACACACACACACACACACACACACACACACACACACACACGCACACACGCGCGCGCCGTTTTTAGCTGCTCAGCCCTTGCCTTCCAAATTACAACCCTGCTGTGACCACGGACAGAGCCTCTTCCGGTTCCCATCCATCTCTGGGTGAAACAACAAACACATGGATGGAGCTCCATCCCAGAGCCATCAGACTCCCTGGCTGAGAAAAGGACACTAATGGCTTCTGTGCGTCAGCGCTGCTACTAGTTGACTCTGCACCTCCATCTCCACATCAGATCAGCGCTGCTACGAGGGGATTTGGGCTCGCTAAGCTGAGGGAGACTTAATTACTCCCACCACACACACCACACACACACACGCACAAGCACCACTCCGCTGTGCTCTCTCTCTCTCTCTCTCTCTCTCTCTCTCTCTCGCTCTTCTCTCTCTCTCTCTTCTCTCTCTCTGTCTCTCTCTTCTTTCTCTTTGTCTCTCTCTCTCACTCTTCTCTCTCTCTCTCTCTTCTCTCTCTCTGTCTGTCTCTCTCTCTCTTCTCTCTCTCTCTCTCTCTCTCTCCCATCACATTCTCTCTGCATCTTCCTCTCTTTCTATCTCTCTCTTCCTTTCAGTCTCTCTCTATCCATCTCTCTTTCTTCCAGAGATAGATGGATAGATCAGAGTGAGATGGGGAGACCCAGAGAAAGACACAGTGTGTGGGTTGGTGTGTGTGTGTGTGTGTGTGTGTGTGTGTGTGTGTGTGTGTGTGTGTGTGTGTGTGTGTCAGTGTGTGCGTACGCGTCTATGGTGGTGGACAGCGGGACACACTGGAGCCACTGGCCAGCACAATTCCCCTGTCCATGACCAATATAGCGGCATTACACAACCCTGTGCAGCCCTTAGACAACCATTACACAACCCTGTGCAGCCATACATGTGCGCCGGCCTGCAGCGGCGATGGATCGCCCGCCCGCCCGCCCGCCCGCCCGCCCGCCCGCCCGCCCGCCCGCCCGCCCGCCGTGTAATTGGCTCCAGAGATCGGGCCACCCTCGTCATGTGTGCTATCAGAGGATTAGATTCTGCTCCTGCGAACTCTGACCTGCTCCTGCTTGTAAAAGTCTGCTAGCCCTCTCTCTCTCTCTCTGTGTGTGTGTGTGTGTGTGTGTGTGTGTAGTGTGTGTGTGTGTGTGTGTGTGTGTAGTGTGTGTGTGTGTGGTATATGGGGGCGGGGGCAGGAGCCCTTTAGGCCCTGAGTACAGAAATATCTTCAAGTCTTTTTATGTCTCTGCCTCAGTCTGTTCAGTCTGTCTGTTTCTCCAGGCCATTGGCCATGTATCAGGCTGGTCTGTGTGAGTGTTTCTCCAGGCCATTGGCCATGTATCAGTTCTGCTTCTAAAGGCGACACTCGTGCCATGTTCTGCTTCTAAAGGCGACACTCGTGCCATGTTCTGCTTCTAAAGGCGACACTCGTGCCATGTTCTGCCATGTTCTGCTTCTAAAGGAGACACTCGTGCCATGTTCTGCTTCTAAAGGCGACACTCGTGCCATGTTCTGCCATGTTCTGCTTCTGAAGGCGACACTCGTGCCATGTTCTGCTTCTAAAGGCGACACTCGTGCCATGTTCTGACATGTTCTGCTTCTAAAGGAGACACTCGTGCCATGTTCTGCCATGTTCTGCTTCTAAAGGCGACACTCGTGCCATGTTCTGCTTCTAAAGGCGACACTCGTGCCATGTTCAGCTTCTAAAGGCGACACTCGTGCCATGTTCAGCTTCTAAAGGCGACACTCGTGCCATGTTCTGCTTCTAAAGGCGACACTCGTGCCATGTTCTGCTTCTAAAGGCGACACTCGTGCCATGTTCTGCCATGTTCTGCTTCTAAATGCGACACTCGTGCCATGTTCTGCTTCTAAAGGCGACACTCGTGCCATGTTCTGCTTCTAAATGCGACACTCGTGCCATGTTCTGCTTCTAAAGGCGACACTCGTGCCATGTTCTGCTTCTAAAGGCGACACTCGTGCCATGTTCTGCTTCTAAAGGCGACACTCGTGCCATGTTCTGCTTCTAAAGGCGACACTCGTGCCATGTTCTGCTTCTAAAGGCGACACTCGTGCCATGTTCTGCCATGTTCTGCTTCTAAAGGAGACACTCGTGCCATGTTCTGCCATGTTCTGCTTCTAAAGGAGACACTCGTGCCATGTTCTGCTTCTAAAGGAGACACTCGTGCCATGTTCTGCCATGTTCTGCTTCTAAAGGCGACACTCGTGCCATGTTCTGCTTCTAAAGGAGACACTCGTGCCATGTTCTGCTTCTAAAGGCGACACTCGTGCCATGTTCTGCTTCTAAAGGAGACACTCGTGCCATGTTCTGCTTCTAAAGGAGACACTCGTGCCATGTTCTGCTTCTAAAGGCGACACTCGTGCCATGTTCTGCTTCTAAAGGCGACACTCGTGCCATGTTCTGCCATGTTCTGCTTCTAAAGGCGACACTCGTGCCATGTTCTGCCATGTTCTGCTTCTAAAGGCGACACTCGTGCCATGTTCTGCTTCTAAAGGCGACACTCGTGCCATGTTCTGCTTCTAAAGGCGACACTCGTGCCATGTTCTGCTTCTAAAGGCGACACTCGTGCCATGTTCTGCTTCTAAAGGCGACACTCGTGCCATGTTCTGCTTCTAAAGGAGACACTCGTGCCATGTTCTGCTTCTAAAGGCGACACTCGTGCCATGTTCTGCTTCTAAAGGAGACACTCGTGCCATGTTCTGCCATGTTCTGCTTCTAAAGGAGACACTCGTGCCATGTTCTGCCATGTTCTGCTTCTAAAGGAGACACTCGTGCCATGTTCTGCCATGTTCTGCTTCTAAAGGAGACACTCGTGCCATGTTCTGCCATGTTCTGCTTCTAAAGGCGACACTCGTGCCATGTTCTGCCATGTTCTGCTTCTAAAGGTGACACTCGTGCCATGTTCTGCCATGTTCTGCTTCTAAAGGCGACACTCGTGCCATGTTCTGCTTCTAAAGGCGACACTCGTGCCATGTTCTGC
>NC_045157.1:2680862-2703362 GCF_900700415.2 Clupea harengus
TATGTAGGTGGGTGGGGGAGGGAGGTAGTTGTTGAATGAGATGAAAGTACAGAGAGGCCTAGGGGGGTGGGGGTGGCTACGGGCGAACCAGGTGTGTCAAGCCACCAATCATAGCCCAATCAGAGCCCAAGGGTCATGCAGGGGCCAGTTACCAGCCCTGTGTGTTCCCATGGCAACTACCTACGACCCCAATCACAAGTGTGTGACATCTGTTGGTCGTGTTTACAGGAATGCTGACCCAGCCCCTCTCCTTTACATATAATGACACACAGAGGTCCACGTTCAGAGGTGATTATACACTCCGAGCACTCAAACCCAAACAGGAACCTTAATATGTTTATCTGTGTGTGTTTGTGTGCCAAACAGGAACCTTAATATGTTTATCTGTGTGTGTTTGTGTGCCAAACAGGAACCTTAATATGTTTATCTGTGTGTGTTTGTGTGCCAAACAGGAACCTTAATATGTTTATCTGTGTGTGTTTGTGTGCCAAACAGGAACCTTAATATGTTTATCTGTGTGTGTTTGTGTGCCAAACAGGAACCTTAATATGTTTATCTGTGTGTTTGTGTGCCTGTGGTGACTGTTCACCTTTCGTCAAAGTATGTGCTGCCATTATTATTGTTAAACTTTCTATTGCATGGCATATCATGTCCATATACTTACATACGTACATGTCCACTTATTTATTGTATATTAAACTGCAGACACCTTGATTATTACCTACCTATTATTGCCATAAAAAAGGGTCGTGTCAATATTGTGTCAACACTTTGGAAGAGAAATACTTTTCTCACATGTGGGCCTGCAGACTCGTAAACAGAGATAGCAGCTGCAGCTGCACTCCAAGCCTCTGGGTGTCTCCACCTGACTAAAGCCATTAGAAATGTGCGTACGGCAGACGTGAGGTCAGCGTAGAGGAACTCACAATCATTTTATTCTTGATGCATGCGACCGTGAAAGATGGCGTACGCAGCTCTTGTACATGAGGTCCCCGGTGACATGATTGTGGTTGTGTGAAACTTTAGTTTATCTATTGACAATGTATTTTATTTATTAAAGTAGTTATGTTCAAAGTATACTTTATACTACTTAGCATTTATTCACAAACATTCACCAAGCCCCTGTCACATGGTAGGTCATCATCATCAGTTATCGCACTCACTCACTCTCTCTCTCTCCTCTCCCTCTCTCCCTCTCCCTCACTCTCTCTTTCTCCTCTCTCTCCTCTCTCTCTTTCTCCCTCTCCCTCCCTCTCTTCCCCTCTCTCTCTTTCTCCTCTCTCTCCTCTCTCTCTCTCTTTCTCCCTCTCCCTCCCTCTCTTTCCCTCTCTCTCTCCCTCCCTCTCTTCCTGTCTCAGAGGACATGGCCTCCATGCTAGCGGCCCGACCCCCGCTGGCTCTAGCCTTGGGGCAGCAGCAGTTGGGCGGCCTGGCGCGCGCCACGACCCTGGAGCAGCTGCGTGAGAAGCTGGAGACGGGCGCGGCGGCGGCGGGCCTGGGCGGCATGGCAGGGTTCGGCGGGGCGATGGCGGCGGCGGCAGCAGCGGCAGCAGGGCTGGGCGAGGGCCCCGAGAGGAAGATGGCGCGGCTGGCAGAGGAGCAGCAGAGGCTCCTGCAGCAGGCCTTCCAACACAACCTGCTGGCCATGGCCTCACAGGTGCCCATGAACATGCGCCTGGGCAACATCAGAGGTGAGTGGGTAACTTGTCACACACACACACACACACACAGACATATACACACACACACACACACAGACATACACACACACACACACACACACAGACATATTCACACACACGTACACACACACACACACACACACACACACACACACACACACACACACACACACACACACACACACACAGACATATACACACACACACACACACACAGACATACACACACACACACACACACACACACACAGAGAGACATATTCACACACACACACACGTACACACACACACACACAGAGACATATACACACACACACACACACACACACACACACGCAGACATATTCACACACACACACACATATTCACACACACACACACACAGACATATTCACGCACACACATATTCACACACACACACACACACAGACATATTCACACACATGTACACACACACACACACACACACACAAATCACACATACACAACACACACTCCAAAAATCAAACCCTGGTCAACTGCTTCAAATCCACTGCACCACCAGTACACTTGATCAGTAATGGACTGTGGACACGGATCAATAGCAATACTCACTTTGGTTTTAAAAGCAGAATTTTTCACAGCCTAAGCTTCATTTTTCTTTTTACTGTAGCAATCTAATCTAATAAAAATGGCTGTACTAATATTTTTGAAGTGGTTGAGGGTTAACCAAAATGACCAGAATCCTGTGTGTGAGAGAGAGAGAGAGAGAGAGAGAGAGAGAGAGAGAGAGAGAGAGAGAGAGAGACCTCATTCACATAATGTTCATTACAGTATAGTGTTATAGTTGTTTTATTTTATTTTTAGTTATTGTTGTTTGTCTTATTGTGTGTAGTGTAAACTCTGAATGAAGCTTAATCATAGCTATGTATGGACAGGAAACACAAGTTCCACATGAACTTCTATTCCTGGCTTAGGCTTCTGCTCTCCGCTGTAGGTCTGGAATGTAGCGCCTCCCCCACGGACATGGGACCACTACTGTATGTAGCGTATCCCCCGCGGACATGGGACCGCTACTGTATGTAGCGTATCCCCCGCGGACATGGGACCGCTACTGTATGTGGACATGGGACCACTACTGTATGTAGCGTATCCCCCGCGGACATGGGACCGCTACTGTATGTAGCGTATCCCCCGCGGACATGGGACCGCTACTGTATGTAGCGTATCCCCCGCGGACATAAGACCGCTACTGTATGTAGCGTATCCCCCGCGGACATAAGACCGCTACTGTATGTAGCGTATCCCCCGCGGACATGGGACCGCTACTGTATGTAGCGTATCCCCCGCGGACATGGGACCGCTACTGTATGTGGACATGGGACCGCTACTGTATGTAGCGTATCCCCCGTGGACATGGTACTGGTACATGGTCATACTGTATGTGGAGATGTTTGCAACATTTTTGCAGTGGTTATTAGAAGAATAGAAGAATCAGTTTACCATTTAAGGATTAATGATCGTCAAGCCAGATGGTTACCATGGCCACATTCTGCCATGTCATAGAAATGGCAGCACTGCAGCCATTTGAGCTGTGGGACTCCAGCTGTGGGACTCCTCTATATTGAGATTTAGCACATTTCAGCTGTGGACCCTTTTAGGACACTGTGTAGGTGGGTTAGGGTTAGGGATAGGACACTGTTGAGGGGTGCTCTGATTCCCGCTTGTGTGCATGAAGAGCAGAGCAGTGGGACCTTAAAAGTGACCACAAGGGGCAGATTCTAAGGGGTAGGCGTAGTAAGGCCTTCCCAGGCTGTTCTGCACTCTGGATGTAGCTTTCTGCATTCTGGCATATCGTCACATACGGTCTATGTTAGCTCTGAGATATATCGTCACATACGGTCTATGTTAGCTCTGAAACATATCGCCACATACGGTCTATGTTAGCTCTGAAACATATCGTCACATACGGTCTATGTTAGCTCTGAGATATATCGTCACATACGGTCTATGTTAGCTCTGAAACATATCGTCACATACGGTCTATGTTAGCTCTGAGATATATCGTCACATACGGTCTATGTTAGCTCTGAGATATATCGCCACATACGGTCTATGTTAGCTCTGAAACATATCGTCACATACGGTCTATGTTAGCTCTGAAACATATCGTCACATACGGTCTATGTTAGCTCTGAGATATATCGTCACATACGGTCTATGTTAGCTCTGAAACATATCGTCACACACGGTCTATGTTAGTTCTGAGACAGAAGTTCTTCTCTGAAACAGCTATAAAGGAAGTGAGACACTTTTGGCTTCAATGCCATCTGAAACGTGTGCTGTTTACTTTCTGCTGAAGGATATCATTTAATTGCCCTTCTGTTTCCTTCCTCTTTCCCCTCCTCTCTTCTCTCCATCTTCTGCCTCCCTGGTCGCTCCTGCAGCTGATGACAAGCAGGACCTCTCTCTCAGCATCAGCACCTCTGGAGCCTCCAGCATCAGTGTGTCTGTAGAGGTCAATGGAACTCTATACTCAGGTACACACACACACACACACACACACACACACACACACACCATCTTAAGCAATGATATTATTCCTCTGTGCAGGTGCCTGTGACCTGTGACCTGTGTGTTGTAATTAGTGATGGTGAGTAGACAGACCACCTGCTGACTAGCCCCTCCGTCTATCTCCATAGGAACGCTGTTTGCCCAAAAGTCTGCTGCACCGGCCGTGTCTGTGGCCTCCACAGTGACCTCTGCTGGCCCAAGTGGAAACTTCACCTTCCCCTCCAGCCACAGCCACAGCCCCATCTCCAGCTCCTCCTCCAAGGGGCCCAGCTCAGCAGAGCCCTCCTGCAGCGGCTCCCCCTAGTCTGGGGAGGCCCCTCACCCGCTGCCCTGGCTCCCCCTTCGGCCCAGTACATCATTTCTATATGAAAAGGAAAAAAAATCGAAACTGTTGCACAACCAGTACCTCAATGCTCCTGTCGACCTTGGCTGTCCACACACACAGACACACACACACACACACACACACACACACACACACACACACACACACACACACACACACACACACACACACATACATATATACACATGTGCACAATTAGTTTTGTGTGCATGCTCTCTCTCACTCTCTCTCTTTCTCTCTCTCTCTCTCGCTCCCTCTCTATACAGCCTGATCCCCTCCTCTTTCTCTCTCTTTGTTACAATCAAACACACAGAAATACACAAACACACACACACACACACACAGAAATACACAAACACGCACACTTTCACTGTGGAGCCAAACGCTAAACACAATCAGATAGTTCAGCCTGAAACACACTGAGTGGTGTTCACAGCTGAACCTGAAGATGTTTTTATTTGGATTGTTTTTTTGTTTTTGTTTTTGTTTGTTTCCATGTTTTTTGTGGCCATTTGTTGTCTTTTTCCGATGTGTGTTTTTAGAATGACGCTTTTATTTTCTCCTTCCTCCTCCTCCTCCTCTGCTGTGTCTCTTTACATACCTCAGATCAGACCTCCTGGACCCGAGTACGTCTGTACTTCAGGAGCTGAACTACACTCTAACTCTCTCAGCTTGATTTCTTATCCTACTTGATTGCATTGAAATCAGGAGAAGGTTGTGATTTTTTTCTTTTTTTTTTCTTTCTTTTTGGAATCGTTTGATGTAGTGGCTCTCTTTCTCAGCGCCACGTGTCTATGCACTCACCGCCCCCCCCCCCCCCACACCTCTACCAGGATGGCGAGGGGAGGGTGCTGCTGGTTGGGGTTGCAACCCCTCCCCCTTCCCCCTTCCCACAAATCCCGACCCACAAGTACCTCACTATACCTCAGTGTAGGCTCTCCCAGCATGCAATGGGAGTAGGCTGCCTAAAAGATGTTACAAGTTGCTTGAAAGAAGGGGGCATAGCTAATCATTGTCCCCATCTTTTAGAAAATATATTATTCGGGAGGAAAGGTTCATATTTTGTATCACCTCAGACTTGACACTCGAACCTCAGAGAGACTTCCACTCTCATTTGCTGCTCTTTGCTATAATGGGGAAAAAAAGGTTCAGAAAGTTTGTGTGTGGGGCGGTTGGGGGTGGGGGTTCTGGGTGTTCCCATGTTAAACCTGTGTCTCAGAACCCAACAGGTTAACAGCACCAGAACAAAACCCCAGCCACCCGGTTCAGCCCGTCGACCAGTGTGAATGGACCTTATTGGTCCCCCACATGGCTTTGATTAGTCAATCAGTCTGCCAATCACTCAATCAAGCAATCGTTGTCAACCAATCACTCTGTCAGCCAATCACTGAGTTTCATGATGCACGCAGTTGCCTGATACCAAATGAGGGAGGGTCTACGGAAGCCAGCTCTCTCTCTCGCTCTCTCTCTCACTCTTTCTTTCTCTCTCTCTCTTTCTCTCTCGCTCTCTCTTTCTTTCTTTCTTTCACTTGGCTGCAGCCGTTTCTCTTCTTATCTCTCCGGGCGAGTAGAGTTTGTGTTTTTGTCCCGGGCCACCCTCTCTCTAGACACCACATCTCAGGAAGACTCCACACAGACAGATGTGCTCCTCCTCATGAAGAGTCCTCGTGTCTCCTGTGGACTTGTGTATTTGTCAGAGATGAAAAGATAACCTGTGAAAGCAAAAGAAGAAGAAGAAGAAGAGGAAATAAAGAAAAGCTTCAGGCTCTACTCCAAAGATGATACCTCAGACTCCCTGTGGAGACCAACACTAACCACATACCTCATGCTGCCAGGCCCAGGGGTCGCGACCCCCGCAGGTGCGGCAGGGCTGGGCTGCATCCGTAACGCTGGACGTGGGGAAGCGCCGACCGCCTGGGCGCTTGGGTCTTCTTTGTCCTCACACTTTTTACATTTTTATTTTGACATTTAAGTTCTTTTTTTTTCTTCCAGAAGGATGCAGACCAACCTGTACTGGGAACAGGGCCCACTCTGGTTTTAATTTTTTATTTTTTTTGGTTTCGAGGTTAATGTTTTTCTTTTTGTTTTGCATGTGTACATTCAGGCGGCCAGTATGTCAC
Source organism: Clupea harengus (assembly GCF_900700415.2). NCBI lineage: Eukaryota > Metazoa > Chordata > Actinopteri > Clupeiformes > Clupeidae > Clupea > Clupea harengus. Next base: position 2,687,564 of record NC_045157.1, read on the forward strand.
AGAAAGCCTTGCTTGTGTCCTCTGTGTATACGGTGAGATGAAGCCTTCTGGTTCTCGTTGTACAGCTGTATACCAAAGATCAGGTCCAGCCACTAGAGGGTGCCATTCTCACATGGGCAGCTCAGTGTTCCGACTCTATGATAATTCAACCCGGTGTGTGTGTGTGTCTGCATTTTTTTTGTAGTGTCTGATTTTCTCAAGTTGTGTGTGTGTGTGTGTGTGTGTGTGTGTGTGTGTGTGTGTGTGTGTGTGTGTGTGTGTGTGTGAGAGAGAGAGAGAGTGCATACCAGTTACACACATCTGGATGCATCATGAATTTAATCTATGAGCGTAGGGATTCAGCTCCGTGTTCCTCTACATGTTTTTACAGGCAAGTTTGACACTGTATGAAGACATAGGAAGGACAGAATATTCAGGGTGTGTGTGTGTATGTGTGTGTGTGTTATGCCAAGATTCTGATGCTGCCCACTGTATCAACCTCCCATATTCTTCAACTATGTGCATCATACCCAACATTTGTATTACACCCCCCCCCCCCACACACACACACACACACAAGCACACACGCACAATGTGAGTATGTTCTCAAGGTAACTATTTACTGTAGTAAAAGCACCAGGTGTGTCTGCCTGTGATGGCATCAGGGGCTGCCTCACTCACCCATTGAACTGTATTGTGTGCCTATATGGGGAGCTGTGGTGGCCCTTTTTGCCACACAAACTCTGGACCTTTCAGTCACACTCACAAACTCTGTCAACAGTCGACAGGAAACGACTTTGAGGATGTAGTTGCTGCCTTAACAGAAACTGGAAGCCAGTTTTAGGCTCTCTCCAATCAGAATGTGTGTGTGTGTGTGTGTGTGTGTGTGTGTGTGTGTGTGTGTGTGTGTGTGTGTGTGTGTGTGTGTGTGTGTGTGTGTGTGTGTTTGTGTGTGTGTGCGCGTGCAGGAATGTGTGCATGCATTTGTTCCCAAAATAAACGCTTTAATCAGTCGAACTGAAGTTCCAAAACAACATCTGAATGTGAAGTGACCGTACCAAGTAACTAGGTCTTACCTTCTACCAGATCCCGCGTAGACTACTTTGATTAGTTTGGATGAGCCTAAAGTAGAGAGATCCATGATGTTTGAGACACTGAGCTTTTATGCCATTCACTGTGTCACTCAGTGCATCACACCAAGAGTCTGCTCAACTAGTCTTAGTCCAAGTGCTCAGTCTACTGGTCAGACTAAGCGCTAAACCCAAGAGAAGAGCACTGAGGCCCATGGACTAGCTCATAGCTTTGTTTGTGTGATGGCCTGTTTAGAAGTGGATGGCAACAGGTGGTAGAAATGGCTGTTTGATTGGGATTCGTCCCTGTCAGACACACACTGCATTTGGACTCCAGTTATGAACTCTAGCTGGTGCTGAAGATGACCTGTGACCTGACCTTTGACCTGAAGATGACCTGTGTGCATGTTTGAGAGTGTATGCAGATGTGCACAAAATGACTGTAGATTTGGGTATGCGCATACACACACACACACACAAATGCACATTGACAGGACAATGACATGTTGGCTGTAGCGACTGGGTAAAAGCTGTTTTTTTTTTTTTTTTTTTAACTGATTTGGTTTGTTTTTTGCTGTTTGATGTTGCTTGTTTTGTTTTCTGTACTGGATGAGGTCTTGTAACTCAGGTAACTGTGAATTGTGCAGAGCCTTGTCCAATGAAGCTTTGAGCTGTTTTTTACTGTTCAAAATTAACCTGATCTGTGTATTTTAGATGCATACATACGCAAGTGGTTATTGAATACCTCATTTATCAATTTATATTGTTTTTTTTTTTTTTTTTTGGCTTAAAGTTGTACAATGCTCCATTATACAAAATGATCTATGGGGTTGGTGCATATTTTTGTACTGTTGTTATTAATATTATTGACATGATAATAATTATGGTATTACAGATTTTTTTTCTTTTTGAATTCATAACAGAAAACTTAAGGACAAAACCCATGTGAATGCTTGTTAATTTGGTTTGTGCTGATTGTATTTAAAAAGAGGAGCACTTTCCCCAAAGGTGATTTTAACACATCCAGTTTTGTTCACATTAGTAATATAAGAATAAGGTTCTCAGGGCTTTAGAAATCTATGTCATGATAAAACTTTTACTTTATATCTGACACTCTCATGTCTCGTCTGTATTTTACATCTATACTTTTTTATTTAACTTACATTTCGTAATTGAGGAGACCTGTGGTCCTGTTAATAGACCAGTGTTTCTGGTGGGGCGCAGAGACGTGACAGGTGGGGCGAGATGAACGGGAGATTTATATTTTTTTCTATGGCAATGCTTTCCTTTATAGACAATATATCTTGATTGACGTCGGCGTATTAATTGCAGCGGGACAATTTAAAAGTTAGTTTAGTTTAGTTAGGGCTGTGTACTGTTCTCGCTACGTGTTTTACACGTCCAGTGTGTTGAGTCAGTTCAACAGTCAGCCAAACTTGATTTCACGAGCCAGGTAGCGAGCGCCTTGCTCCTTTATTGATGCCAGGTGAAAACTTATGAGTGAAACGATAATACACAAGAAACGGAAAATACTTAGAAGGTATCTAGGCCTCATGCAGACGAAGTCTAGTCTTCATTTTTCACACATATCCACTTTTCAAATCGAGTGCACATGAACCCAGCGAATCCGATTGAATCCGCTGTAGTACATCCCCCACGCCTGTTGGGGGCGCTTTAACGGTGCTACAGACAACTGAAGAAAACGGAGAAGAAGACAGGAGCGTGCTAATACAGTGACATATGACAGTAGTCGAGCTCCAACTAGCAACGTTTAGCCTAGCCGCATAGCCTACATTTAATCTGCACAGTAACATATTATGGTGGTTTATAAAATCAGTGGTCAGAGCAGACTGTAGGTTAAGCAAAAAATAATTATATTTGTTATTGATAATAAAGTGTTTAGAACAGTGCAACAAAGCAATGTGCCACATGACATGTCTGAGTTGTTTAAATGCCTGTGCTTTATGGTAGTGCTGTCAAACATTAAAATATTTAATCGCGATTAATCGCATGTATGTCATAGTTAACTCAAAATTAATCGCGATTAATCGCACATTTTTATCTATTCTAAATGTCCCTTCATTTATACATTTTTTCCATCATTTTATTTTTATTTTAATGCCCTTATCAACATGGAAAAGTGGATTGGCTTGCTTTATGCAAATGTTTTATTTTATTGAAAACCAACATTGCCAAACAGGACGGTACAAAATAAAATTATAAAGTGCACATTTCAGGTAAACAAGGACAGCCTATAGTGCAGTTAAACCATGGCTTAATATTTTCTTTTTTTCAAGTTTGCTGGGAACATAGCAGTCAGGCCTCTTATTTCAGAAACAATGAACCGTAACAATTAGGTTACCAATAAAAGGTAAGCCTACTACTTGCTTTCAGCCAGCTGCCTATTGACAGTTTTGCACAACACAACTTTTAAAAGTAAACTTTCCATTCAGAAGCTTTTTATCATCCATTTCGCTGCATCGCGCTCACCATTCACTCAAACCGTAACGTTAGCCTACTACACCGTTTGCGAGGCCAAAAAGAACGTTAATAACAAAAAAATAATAATTCGCGTTAATCTCGTGGTAAAAAAAATTAACAGCGTTAAAATGGGTTTGCGTTAACGCCGTTAATAACGCGTTTAACTGACAGCACTACTTTATGGAGATGCTGAGCTTGAGCACGAGAGACCACAATGCAAGTGCTGTGGATCCTGGATGTTTCATGGTTTACAATTGCTTCCAATTTCATGGTTTTATTACTAACAACAAATGTAGCCTATTGTTTAGGGCTTTGTCCTTCACGTACTGAACCTCTGAAGTAACGTTAACGCTAGCTAGTAGCTATCGCTATCGTTGTCTGACAGGACTAAAGCTAACCTTACATTCATCTTTATTACAGACCATTTTGAAACTTCCGTCTATAATACAAATCTTTTCACGTCAGATTTGCTCATATAGGCTATTGGTCTGATGCAAATAGATTAAACAGTGATAGATTAAAGTATGGCTTGTTAATGTCATCCCTTTCCTAACAACATCGATATAGATAGATACATTTGTATTAATCCCATTAGGGAAATTCACGTGTAAAAGCAGCAAGGTAATAGGAAGATTTTTTTTTTTTTTTAACTGGAGCTGTTATAACTGGCTGCCACACTCACTGCGCCATGGCAACCCATTCAGTTATTAAATAATGCCAGTTGTGTCCGTTGTTCTGGCTGGTCTAAAAAATGATATCCAACTGGCTAATGCCGAATTATAGATCTGCGTCGGTGTCCGTCCGGACACATAGCCACGCCTTGGCAACACCCTTCCCCGTGGTGGAACGCCCATCCGAGCCCATCCGAGCCCTTCGGAGAGCTGGACGGACACCGACGTGCACCTCTCGATTTTTGTAACTTTTTCGGATACAAACGGATAGCGACGGATACCCCCTTGGCTGTGATTGGTCCGCTAACGAAATCATTTCCTAACTACATCATTTCCGGAATCTCACATTTCCTGTTTCATTCCCTATCTGTTCCTATTCTGTTATAGAGTGTGGATCAGCCGAATATTTCTGTCCGAGCCCGGCCTGCGTCCGACAGAGTAGTGCCCGAGCCAGACAGCCATTCAAATATATTGTCGGAATCCAACCAGACATAGTCAATGTCTCAACTGTTCATACTAATGACACATTTACGTATGTTTTTTATGAATAGCCTGTAGACCGTCTCACAAGCTTCTTCTAGTTGATTATGAACAAACATAACAGAAGAGGTCTGAAGATATTTCTGAAACACTTATAAGGACGCTCAAATGACCGCGAATTCATAGGAGAGAATACTATCCCATTCTCACAGGAGACATCACAGCAATCGGAGCATATTTGTCAAACGGATAAAAGATAGCCCTGCTCTGAAATATTCCCATTCCATACTGAATATTCTGTTTAGATCAAAGGTTTGTTTTTCGACACCGTGATATTTCAGATGATGGAACAGTTGAAATGAATGCTCATATACAAAAGCTAACCTTAACGTGAAGTGGAGTTAACTTGCAGCCAACACCATTGCATTACAAACCCTAACACACACACATAATGAGAAAGTAGGCTTATTACACCTGGCGATTATCTCGCCTTTTATCTACCATCTTTGAATAATGTAACTTATAAACACGTCGTTTTAAAGCGCTGTGGCCGTCCTGAAAAGATGTGTCAATAAATGAATTTAATCCATAGAATCCACGTTGACTTCACTACTTATTAAGATATTGTAACAAATCACGGAAGTGTGGAATATTTGTTATGGCTTTTAATTAAACACTAAACACAATACAATGTCAAAATGGCACGGGCTTTATGCCCTGCTACAAGTTATCACGAACAGACTGTGCTACCGTCACACACCTGTATAAACTCCGTCCCAACACAGAACAACGACATGCAATTAGAACAGTTGGGCGCTGCATCATAGACATGTATATATGTCTATGCGCTGCATCACATCGAGAAAAGTATGTGCCCGCCGCACGGCATTATGGGGCGACTATGCCAAGTTAAATATGGAATGTTCAATGCCTTATCGCGCTGACTTGTCCCAGCCCTACCCCAGCCCGACAGCAAGTAAAATATTTAGTCCGAACCCCAATGAGTCAATGTCTCGACTGTTCATACTACTGACACATTTACATACGTTTCTTAAGAATAGCCTGCCTTTATTAAACTCGAGCATCAACAGATGAATGATAAATGCACTGGCTCACACAAACAAGCCCCGTTAAACGCACAAGCGCGCACGAAAGGGATATAAGCATATTGAAATGAATTATTCACATTGCAAGAACGGAATGAAATGGCCTACACATTACACACGCTATGCATCTGATATGCCTAAATAAAACTCACGTTATATGCTACACCAGAAGAGGCGCGAATAAAACAAGTCTAACCATTGAAGATTATCTTTTTTCTTGACACATTCCTTATAAAAGTATCTACATAGTCCAACCATCGATGTTTAATCCATGTTGTGGAGAAAGAGGATGGCATCAATCATATTTCATTAAAGCTTCACACTTCTTACATTGGACATATCAAACAGCCTCATTAGAATCCGCATAGAATATGATGCCATCCGACAGAAATATCTCCATAGGCCTACAGTAAATTTCCCCTCGAGTGTCGTTTTAAACTCTCCAGATGACAGTTTCTTTTTTTTTTAAACTTTAAGTGCACAAAGTTCGTTATAAAACGATCTACATAGTCCAACAATCGAGGTCTAATCCATTTACATTTAGTCATTTAGCCGACGCTTTTGTACAGGGGAGAAGCATGTGAAGCAAACACGTTTACTTGACTACTTATTAAGATATTTAAATATGGAATGTTCAATGCCTTGACTACTAAGCAGAAATATCTCCATACAGTTGATTCCCCCTCGTTTTGTATCGTTTTAAACTCTCCAGATGACAGTTTATTTTTTAACTTATTCCCTGATACCAGTTTGCCTCCTGTAATCGCGTTGTCACAGCTAGGACATAAAAAAAATCCCCGCACACAAGAAGGCTATTATCCTAAATGTGATTTATTTTAGTCTCAAAAACGAACTTCTCCATCACGTGAGGCAGACACGTTGACTTGACTACTTATTAAGATATTTAAATATGGAATGTTCAATGCCTTATCACGCTTATGTTTGAAAGCCATTGTTTTCAGCTTACAGGTGCTTTTGCCTCTGGCCCGGTTTGTCGGTTTTGACGTTCATCTCTCTCCCCCAACCATCCAGGTTTAATAAATCCGCGTTGACTACTAAGCAGAAATATCTCCATACAGTAGATTCCCCCTCGTTTTGTATTCTTTTAAACTCTCCAGATGACAGTTTATTTTTAACTTATTCCCTGATACCAGTTTGCCTCCTGTAATCACGTTGTCACAGATATTTATTTGCCCAGTCAGCTTGTTGGTCTTGACGTTCAGATGTTGCGCCTAAACTATCATATCGTCTCCTCACATGATCAAATAGAGACTTGACATTGGACAACAGCATACATATTACCCAGCAATCATCATTACAAATCTGAATATGACAAAAAATACCAAAGAAAATGAGATAGTATTCATTTCATTGAATCGTTTTTAATAGTTTCTATAGTGTATGTAAGATAAGCATATCATTTTGTTATAGATTGCTACTATTTTTCACACAAATAATACCTACCATGATGGAGATAAGTTTGCCTTTTCAAGTGAATATATAGCGTTAGACAGACTATTCATTGTAATGTAGTGTGTCTCAAAGACCCATGTGACTACACCTGTTGCTCTTGATGACGTGACGGCTGGGAGGAGGGAGATAAACAATCGTCGAATTCTATCACTCAAAGAGGTCGCGTAGTAGATCGTCTGTGACCAAAAAAACGCTGCACCACCCACTGTTCTGGCGGTGAATTGTTTTCAACACCCACAGCCGTCGAAGAAGTATAAATCAAAAACAGTACGTCCGAATCCGTCCGAATCTGTTTCCCCGCCCATCCGTAAAACGGACGGACACCGACGCAGATCTATAATTCGGGCTTAAGTAAGACCACGAAAACTAAACTAAACACAGCAAGTTACTATTAGATTCATTACACCAAGAATCAGAGCAACAACAGATTACAGCACAGCTGGCTAATAAGTGCCAACGTTAGCCACCAACGGAGTTATGAATGAATGGTGTGCTAACGGTCACATATTAGAACGTAACGTAACTAAATGAATAATAATTAAATGTTACGTTTCAACGAACTAACACAGTTCATGAAATGTAAACATAGGTCACTTAAACATATTTATCACAGTGTGAGAGCGAAAAAACGTAGTCATTGTTTTCCAGGGTACGAGGAAAAGCATAATTTAATAGAGGCTTACTAGATATGTGCGTTGCTAACTGTCACAGTTGTTCCCTATCCCACGAGACAAATATGATGTCAAAGTAAAAGTCCGTCAACAGAAAGAAATACAATACTGTGTGCGTGCAGGGATGGATTACCGAACGGGCCTACCGGGCCCGTGAGCTCAGGGGGGCCCTAAACCAGAGCCTCTGCGTGAAGTCGCTGTTATTAACTTTGCTTGCTGTCAATTGTTTTTAGACTTTGTATTTGTGTATATCAGAGGTGGCTTAAATGTATCTCTTATTTGGAAGCGGTGTATTTTGTTACACGTCCTGACCCATGGTTTCATAGTCCGTCCATGTGTGCATGTCCATAACAACAATACATGAAACATGAAATCACTCCAAGCAATATGCATTTGCTGACCTAAATAAGATGTTATTTGATATTACTTGAGGTTATTTCAAAAATTGACAATTTTAAGCTTGGCCTACCATTTTATGGTTGCGATGAGGGACAGGTGGGGCTTGAAAAGGCCCCCTTGTTGAAAGTGGGGAATGACAGAAAAAGTTTGAGAACCACTGTACTACACACAAACACACACACACACACCTACTGAGAGTAGGACAATCTGAGGTGGTTCTCACCTCCTCTGACATTGCAGGGGTGTAGGGCTGGTGCGTGGGCGTGCAAGTTACAGCCCCCCACCCCCACGTTTAAAGGAAACAAAGCAGTGTGAGTTCTAAAGACAAGTGTGTTAATTGTGTGTGTGTGTGTGTGTGTGTGTGTGTGTGTGTGTGTGTGTGTATGTGTGAGTTAGTCTAAATAACCTGACCCTTATTTTTCTAATGTGTCTGTTAACTGCAGTCCATATGTCACATACCATGCCTAGACATTTCTGGCAAATTAGATTATAGTCAGTGCGCTTTCAGATAGCACTCAAATTAGACGCCATAAAAGCAATGCTGTCTTATCACGGTATACGGTAGCAGCGCCAAACAGCCATGTTTTGACCAGAGCGATCATGGGTCTTCATTTTCACACGGTACAAGCTAAAATATGTCCTTTCTGGAACGGCTAGCATAGCACAAACGTCAATACTAAGATTCTTCATATCAGCATAGCAAGAACTTCAATACTAAGAAAACAATAATAATGATTCATTATTATAAATGTGGACTAGTTAATTTCAAGGTCCTAATTGACCAACCCCAAGTATTCAGTGCTAGAAACAGATGTATGCAACATTAGTCACCATATTTCCTCATGGTAGACCTTCCTGGACAAAATGACACAACTGCTTGTTTCAAAGAAGCTTTAAAGTGCCAAAGTGACAGTGATAGACAATTAGTACAAAATCTAAAACTATTGCAACTCTATTATAGGCTTCCACTAAGACTCAACTGGAATGGAGAACATCGATACAAAAACATATAAACTTTTAACTTTTTTACAATAAATGCTCACACAAATGAAAGAATACAAGCAGGATCTAACACTTTCAGAAGTTTGTGAAATGTGAACTGAGTCATGGTGTTTCCCCCTCATGTACATCCAGCCCTGACCGTCATGAGGCTTCAATCATCTCTTCCTCCATTGCTGTTTTGGTTCCCTAAAGGGTCTAGACTCTCCCAACCAGGACACGGAACAGGACCCAACACGGAGCAGGTCCAGCAGACCTCTAACGTAACAGAGTAAACAGCAGCAGCAGCAGCAGCAAGGCCAAGGCCAGAGGAGAGCTCTTTAGTCCCCCCACTGCACTGCTCATCCTCAGCTCATACTGGACCACTGTCTTCCTGTAGTCTCCCTCCCTGGCCTCACACTGGTACAGGCCCTCATCTTCAGCCCTCATGCCATCTATCAGCAGCACTAACTGCTCCTGCTGGCTGTCCATGATCGACTGCCTCTCCTCTCCGCCCTGCATCCAGCGGTACTCGGCATGATGGGAATGAACGGGGCAGGGCAGGAAGTGTCTGGAGGACTCCGAAATGTCAATAGTGTCGGCATCACCCTGCTGAGGCCCCTCTGTGCTAGGATCAATAACTGGACCTAGAGAGGAGAGGAACAAAAGCCATTAAACTATGTCTATTTTTTAGACACAGATAAATACTGACATCAGATAATCAAACTGTTAAAATGTATAATATTAATAATAGTGAACACCATATTACACCATAATATGTGACCATCACAAATAGCAAATTCAAAAGGTCAAATAGGTAGGCAGTGAAAGGTCAAATAGGTAGGCAGTGAAGTGAAATTCAGTTTGTTTCATCTCTAGTGTTCAGCCTCTCATGTTTTGAGCTGAGTTAGAGACAGCTTTGGAGAGAGAGGTGGGTCGGGGGAAGAAGGGAAGCATGTAAGACAGAGAGGTAAAACAGGACATACCGTCTGTGCATTTATGGACATTTCCATCTTCAACATCCTGAATAGAGTCCCTGTGGAAAGAGACTGAATTCAGCTGCATTTTATCGACACGTTTAACAGTAGGCACTATCTCATGACATTGCATGAGGGACCAATGCTTTTGGTAATTTTGGTAACACCATCGGCTTGAGACAGGTGAATAAATAAGAACAGCAGAGGGAATCAATAGGACAGGTAAACCTTGACATCCTTATCGCCCAAGAGGCTCTGCGTATACATTCAATATATATATAAGGGGGTGTTAGAATAGAGCACGTCTTTTAGTTCTCTCTTTGCAAACACATTTCACAGTTCTGTGAAAGGATACACTGCATGTCTCCGAGCAACATGGGTGTGAACACAGATACTGTATGTGTAGCAACTAATCATGGAGGAGAGAGGGAGAGCGAGGGGGGAGGGGGGTCTCTTACTCTGAATATGTTGAACATCTCTTTTGGTTACGGTCCCAGCCGCAGTAGGGGTCTCTTGCTAAGATGCAGTCAGCACATTGGTCCCCGTACACATTGCAGTTCCTCAGGTCAATCTGAACCACCTCAGCATTGGAGCTCACATAGAGTTTCTTCTGCAAAAGCCCAACGGGTTGGGTTCAAACTGTATGACTGAATATTGGCACCATAAAAATGGCATAGAATAGAACCTGAGAGGCGCAAACATGAAGCATGCTGGGATACACTGTGGAGGACTCACCTGAGAACTGTCCAGCAGCATACTGAGGATGTGTGTTCCGGGTTTGAAAGGGTGATACTCCGCAATGATGAAAGGGTCAGAGGAGTTCTCCAGGACTTTGTGAACCGCACCACACTCTTGAGTAAACACAAACAAAAACCGAAGTAAACAAACAAACACAGGGTGTAACACAAGAAACATCACACACAGTTGAGTCTTTGATGATCTGGTTACAAAACTTCCGTCTTCAGAAACAAGACACCTGGAATGTTCTAGTCCCATGACCAAGTGAAAATGAAATGAAAGTGCTGAACACCCTAGGGGTTCAATGCGGTCACCGTGTTGATGTTCTAATGTCTCACAGGTACTAGTTAGTTAGAGTTTGAGACTTGTGGAAGACGGCTTAAGGCCGATATATACTTCAACGACTCCGTTACTCCGTGGTCACTCATTTGCCTCGACGGATTCATTTTCATTTATGGTTCTCCGACGGTTGTGGTTGTTGTAAAGCATTTTAAAAAAAAAGATGGGGGCGGACCAAATTCCGTATATGGTTGTATTTGTACATAAAAGTTATTTGTTTTCCTTTTTTTTGCTTAGATTTTTTTTAAGTTACAGAGAAATAGACACTGCAATTTAAAAACCCCATTATTGTAACTGAAAAATACGTCTGAGGGGATTTGCGAGGTATCTGAGCCAGGTATCTAATGTTGGCATACTACTACCCACGAGGTAAACAGCGATGGACTGACGGATTGACGGAGTCGGATAGTTAAAAAATTTGGGAGGTGCCTGTCAGGACACGGAGAGGTGCTCGGAGAGGTTTTGCAACGTCGGAGAGGGCTCTCCGTGTCTCCGAAAACGGACGACCATAGGTCTGCCTGTAGCGAAAGAATACGTTTCTTCCGACACTAGCCACAGTAACCTCGGCACAGCACGGTCACATGCCACGAGGAATGTCTTCTTCTGCGAGGAAAGTCTTTTTCATTCCATTTATAGTGTAGAATTAACATATGAAACAAGACATAAAGAGTAGGGCAGTGGGTGGGTGTGTCTGGAGGTCAAAGGGGAGGTCAAAGGGGAGGTCTAGCTTGAACGGGCCTATGGCAAGGTAGGCCATATATTCTAATATGTTTGGCTTCAACCATCTTGTCGTGGCTGTAGACAAAAGCCAACAATCAGAGTCTAATAGCTCTAGCCCCAAGACACACAAAAGCCAGGAACCATGGGCCTCATTTATAAAATGTTGCGTAGAAACCATCCTACATTTGATCTCAGACGTTTTCTGAAATGGTCGTAAGTGTTATTCACAGAAAACGAACGTACCCAAAAACGCCATTCCTGCGTTTATAAATCACTGAATCTCCGCCCTCAAAACGCCCCCTACTTAATCTAATTAGCATATTCTCAATGCACAAACGGAGCGCATCCTCAATGCACAAACTCTCTGTGACAATGGCAAGCAAGAAAGAAACATGTAAAAAGAAGAATTATAGTGAGGCTGAAATCGACGTTCTGCTGATGGAAGAGCAGATGCGGGCCAAAACATTGTTCGAAAGCCTGTCGGGTGGCGTAATGACAAAAGCAAAGTATGTGGCATGGTAGAAGACACGTCTCCGAAGCACCAGCGGCCGCACCTGCGGCACGAGCAGCACCAGAAGCCGCATCTGCGGCAGCAGCACCTGCAGCACCAGCATCGGGGCCTCGTCGGCCATCACCAGCTTCCTCTTCTCATTCACAAAGGGACTTGAATGAGTCTGGTAGTGAGGTTGTTGCCGAACTCTGTCCGCTATTGAGGGTTCTTTGAACAAACGTGCCTAAATAAAACATTCTGAAGAAAATGAACATGTGTGCATTTATTCTTATACTGTTGGTATAGTTGGTGAATTAGCTCCCGTCTTCTCAGCGCAGTGATGTGCGTGTTCCAGCCAGCTGGGATGGGAGGGTGGTCATCTTGGTCCATGCGCATTTCATCTTCTCCTAGCTCTATGCCATGGCTTAGACAGATGTTGTGTAGCACACAACAGGCTAGGATGATCTGGCAAACCTTTTCGGGGTCTCCCTCCCGATGCATCCAAACATCGCCACCTTCACTTCAGCATGCCTATGCTGCGCTCCACTACCGACCGCGCACGGGCATGTGCTGTATTGAAGTGGGCTTCCTAGGCTGTCTGAGTGTGCGCAATCGGGGTGAGAAGCCATTGGGAACCCTGTTTTACGCAGAAAATCCTCTTTCACATTTCGCTGTTCCAGGGCACTGTATGGACATGTAATACATTTCGGACAGAGGGATAATATCCTCTAACAACGCCAATGCAGCCATATCTCCTACTGAAAACTGTCACTATCAGGCTTGTTATAGGCTATAAATTGAGCAAAATGTTTTACACGTGTGGAATTAAAATGAATACCTATTAGACGTGAATTTCATTCATGTATGAATTATTCAAATTGTTTAATTGATTTTATTGAGCGAAACATTCATTTGGCCTTTTACCATTAGCCCTAATGGTGACGGTGGTGGTGACGATGATGATGATGAAACTGCGTGTCGGCGCTCTGAGAGTTCGGAATTCCTGCAGTACTCCAGTACTGCCACAAGGAAATGTACTTACGCGAACTAGAACCAGACGTAGAGTTAGGTCCTTTTCGTCTAAGACGGTTTTTATAAATCTGTACTTAGACATGGATTTTATCGCACAAACACTCTAAGACCAAATCTGTGCGTAAGTACGTTTTATAAACGAGGGCCAGAGTGTCTAAGCAAGATAAGCTCTTTACTGTGAACATGACAAAAAGGGTTGGTTCTTTTCAGAAGTGTTTTCATTCCTTTTATTATTTTCTACATTGTAGATCAGTCGTTCTCAAAGTGTGGTCCGCGGACCACTGGTGGTCCGCAAGTGCCCCGTAGTGGTCCGCGACTGCCACAAGTCAATTATTGCGACATTTCTAACATACAACTCAGAACGAAGAGAACACAGTCAGTAGAAGCCTAATCTATTAAAGAGTAGCATAATCTATTAAGAAGGTCATGGATCGGTGGCTTAAGACAGGGACAATGAAAAGAAAATTAAATGAGAGCATTTTTTTTTCTCCCGCTGCGGAGACAGCAAGATGAACTTTTTTCTGTGTTGTGTGACGTTGGATAATGACGACTCATAATTATGAAAAGTTGACTACTAGGATGGCTATATTAATGCCAGTCGGCTAGCCTACGGTTGGTAGTGAATTACTGCGGTCGCGTGGTCGGTATGCGCATGGTTGTGTTTATTGGTGTTTAGTGATACATTGGCGTGTCTGAGTGTGTGATGGGAGTATGAGGCTGTGAGCGAACTATAGTTTGTAACTTAACCAAGTCACGCATGGAGCAGGGTTCCAGATGCTTTGCCTAGCGGATTGTCATATCTATAACTAGCCTACCGATAAAAAAAGGAGTGCCCACCCGCGAAAATCACGTGCCGCTAACCAGGGCCGGATTAACAATGTTCTGTGCCCTGGGCAACAAGGCTCAAGGCTACACTGTTGCATGTAATTTCAAAGTCAAGATCATGTTTATTGTATCACAATTCAACATTTAATGTTGATCACTTCACTACTATATATCCTTATTATTTTACTTAAACAAATGGACCTTACAACTGGCCTCCCTTAAAGACTGAACTCATGACTACACAAACAATTATGAGGCCTAATGACCTATCTTTACTTTTAAAACTTCTCACATTAGCACTCCCGCTTAACTGCTTCTCCATCTTGCTGCACTGCTTCTCCCCATAGGACGCTCTCCTCCAGCCGCAGCGCTTCAAGTCACGTGACTCTCGCTCGCAGTGTCCGCGGCGTAGAGCTGGCAAGCCCCAAGCGGCATTTGTGCAGGCAGCTACTAGACTACACAAACACTGTTTTTGACGTGATTTAACATAATATTTTGATCGAACGAGTTGCAATAAAGTGCTCACATTAGGAAAGTAAGGACTGCGTTCATAACGTGATATAACATTTTAGTTGACGTTGTCCAGGGCCCCCTAGTTGTCATGTGCCCCTGGGCAAGTGCCTAGTTGTCCTAATGGTTAGTCCGGCCTTGCCGCTAACAATTGTCTGGTGCCAGGTCTGGGTAGGAGGCCTGTTGTTCCGGGGATATACTATTTAGTAAGATGGTCCGCAAGTTTTTTTTTATTGGCTAAGTGGTCCTTGGTCTGAAAAAGTTTGAGAAACACTGTTGTAGATTAATACTGAAGACATTTTAACTACGAAAGAACACATATGGAATGATGTACTAAACAAAAAAAGTGTTATCTATCATGTAGAAAATAATAAAAGTAAAGAAAACACTTCTCAAAAAATTAGAAGGTGTGTCCAAACTTTTGACTGGTACTGTACATTACACGGACAGCAGCTGTGACCAGTTCAGTTACAGTGACCTGTGCAACTTTACGACTAAGTATTGTCAAACTGGTAGCGTTAAAACACTTCTTGTCTAACTGCGACAGTGTGAGAGATGCAGGTGTTTCGGTCTCCTACCCGTGGACAGCAGCAGGACGTTGTGTCCCTCCTGACCCTCTGTCCCTTCGACACGGCCCACCTGAATGTGGCTGTATTGAGAGCGACTGACCAGTAGGGGGTTGCTGTGCCCGATGGGCCCCACCCAATCCTCCATCTCTGGATCGTTTCTCATGTATATGAGCAGGTCTGAGGGGAGATTCCTGCTCTCCTGAACACACTGGGCAGAAAGTAGGCAGAGATGACACAGTGATCTCTCACAATGTAGGCCTGTTAAAGGTGCAGCTCTCACAATGTAGGCCT
>NC_045157.1:2708362-2798362 GCF_900700415.2 Clupea harengus
CCTAATTTTAATAAATGTTATTGGCAAAGATAACAATTTACATTACAGTTCGTAATACTCTCAGAACCAGATCATTTGTTCTTCTCTGCCTGAACCACCAGTGTCTCCATGGCCCGCTTTCGCTGTTTTGCCACGTCTCTATGGGGCGCCGTTTGTAAAATGTTGCAGGTTCGAAAATCCTGCTCAGTTTAGGTACATGTAGCATTATCATATGGAAAAAAAGCATGACAATATTCTTTTTCAAGCATTTAGAGATAAATTCATGTAAATTCATGCGATTTCCAAGGATAATTTTTGGCAGTAACACAAAGTTGTTAAATAATATAAATCTTTCATCTAAATGTTAATGTTAATTGTTAAATGTAAATGTTAAATATAAATGTAAATGTAAATGTTAAATATAAACGTAAATGTTCGATGTTAAATATAAGTGTTAAATGTAAAATGTAAATACAAATATCAAATGCTAAATGTAAATGTTAAATGTAAATGTAAATGTTAGATGTAAATGTTCAGTCTACATGTCAGACTTGACGACAGAACATTACAATATTTACGGTAATTCATAGCTTTCAGTCACACTACAAGGGATACCTTGCGGGCAAAAGCGAAGATGTCGACCAACAGTGGACATCGTCGAGCAGTGCAGCCTACTCAATTACGATCGCCATCAAACACAGATCATACCACAATAGCCAGACAGAGATATCTAGAAAAAAATTACATTTTGGGAACCTGTGATCCCTTTACTGCACCCGCTGATATTTGTATTTCTATAACGTCGTAGAAGTCCCTGCCTGAGCTCCAGTTTGGAGATATTTACATCTATCTAATAAAAAATGATAGTCATTTCATTTTCAGAAGGGGATGGGTTCATAACGATGTCGTCTGGAAGGTGAAAACTAATAAACATCTTCATTATCAGAGCAAAGATGATTGGCATTTAATAGCTAGCTACCAGTTAGCGAGCTACATGCTATTAGCTAGCAGCCTTTAGCCTACCCAACACTGTTCTTTATCATTTGACACAATTTCCTGGTTAACACAAGTACAACCACCTGGTCTGGCGAATGACAACTGAAATTATCTTCCCAAGTATTTTCTACTGGCATTGTAGTATTACCAGTTGGATGACAAAATACAGTAGCCTAGCCTACTTGCTGAGGTACTTGTCGCTATCTCAGAGCAGAAACCGGGTAATCCAATTTTAATCGTGTTGATACTTTGTTTCTTGACTTTATTTCTTGATCTATTCCCGTTTTAGGTAGTTATTCTGATAAATGAGGCGACCAAAACAGGGTTACTGCTTTTATTGCAAGCTCCAAAAATAAAGCTACTTTACTGCCCGCCTGAGAAAAGTTGACCCAGAAGACGTCTACAATCAGCTGGAAACAGCCAGGCTTGTCTCCTCGCCAATTTGAACAGCCAACCGAGCAACAACTGTCTGGCATTTTACTACCTATGTCAGACAATTTTAAAGCGGATATATTAAATAATCTTGAATGAAAGATGGTCAGTTCCTGTATAAATTCCAGTGGTAGACAGCTGTGGAGTGTATTTATTGCCCGCAAACTGGTAATTCTGACGTGACATGAAAACTATGAAAGCCAATTACCGTAAATATTGTAAGGTTCAGTCTTCAAATCTGACATGTAGACTGAACATTTAACATTTACATTTAACATTTACATTTAAGATTTACATTTAACATTTACATTTAACACTTATATTTAACATTTATACATAACATTGAACATTTACGTTTATATTTAACATTTACATTTAACATTTACATTTATATTTAACATTTACATTTAGATGAAACATTTATATTATTCAACAACTTTGTGTTACTGCCAAACATTATCCTTACATGAATATCTCTCTAAATGTTTGAAAAAGTGACATTTGAATATTGTTGTGCTTTTTTCCCCATATGATAATGCTAAATGTACCAAAACTGAGCAGGGTTTTAGAACGTGCAACATTTTACAAACGGCGCCCCATACGTCTCAGCCTCGCCCTTTTCTCTTCTTCAGCAGGCGTGCTTTCAGCTTCTGATGGTGGTCTGCACTGGTGATGCAAGGCCCTTCGCGTTAATATTTCCATGCACTCGCGCTCCCTTCTGGCACGCGCACCTGTTCACAATTCACTGAATCTTGCGCTCCTTTCTGGCACCTGCACCTGTTTACAGTTCACTGAATATGAATTACACCCACCCCCCCAAAAAACATTTCTCATCGAATCTACACGATTCACGTAGGTCACCTATTTTGGTTTCAAAACGGCGAATTTCGCCGAAAGGTGAGGGATTTTCATGTCTGTTTAGTGACACTTTATTTACTGGAGAAGCAAACACTAAGTCAGCAGTTTCAACCTACCAGTGAGTAGTGCTGGCTCTCCCCCTCCATAAATGGATGTGCAGTTTGTTGAGCCATTCACGTCCTGTTATTTGACAGGGGAACAGCAAAACATATTACGAATAAAACCAAAATGGTTTGTAAACACTGTAAAAGAAAGTTTCTACTGCTAACAACATTAATATTATGTAGTATATAGAACGCTTCCACAATGTATTAACGCTACAATGCTACTACATGAGAAAGAAAGTTCTTAAAGGCCAAACATTTCTCGCACCTCTCGCAAGAGCCCAAGATGGAACCAGATGCGTACGAGTCTTTATCACTAATTGGCTAATGGCTTTTATGAGAAGTAATGATAATAAACATTGTCCACGACAATCCAGCTTCTACCCTGCTCACTTTACACTTTTGCAGCGTGGTGTGCTGTGCTATGATGAATTGTTTCACTCCTACACTGTACCTTGTAGCAGCAGGTACCTTGTTGGACCTCTTTAACTGCTGTGCACACAAACAGAGGGTATCCATCTCTCCCTGGCTGCATCACGGTGATACCACAGTCCTGAAAAATGAGAAGAGATAGATCCATATTCCGGTATCATCACTGAAGTTATTTACGTTGTCTTAAAAGTATGTTGGTGCTTTGCAATCAGTTAAACATTGAGGTGATGTATGCAGTATATTTTTTATCAGTATGTGCCCTCCCTGGGTGGCAAACACCTTGATGATTTCTGTCTGATGATTTTTGTTTAATGTGTGTGTGTGTGTGTGTCTCCTGGAGCAGTACTTCATCATACTAACCGTCTTTACTGTATCACACGGAATCGGAATTCTCTGCACCTAAACAGAACACAAATGAGGAGAATCTTCATAATCAAATCATTCCAAAACACCAAATCCTGGTATTTAGCATACTATATTTAGCATACTAGAAAATGCGCAAAAACAAGACAAGAATACGTGTTTGCCTCTGTACAGTGTTTTGCCAAGTTGGCAAATTTCACACTACTGCCATCAGTGGAGCTATTGTCCCACAGGTTTCACCTTGCTCTAGACATGATCTCATACGGGTAGGTGACTGTTAAACACAACAAGAGCCCTGACCATTGTCTGGCCTTGGTTCTTCTGGAAATTGAGACGGAACAGATGTCGTCCACCTCCAGCATAAATCTCATCTTTAGATCCCAGAATCAGCTTCAGAGTGGTAAGGTGTTCATCCATCTGCTCAACCAGCGGCCATCGTGGAAATGTAATTTCTGAAAGAACAGTCAAAACATCAACATGACAAAAGGTGTGGCATTTAAAAAATAAAGAACGAACCGTGACTGAAACATCACTGTAAGAACATGGTTCACAGACAAGGCCAACTGCATGCAAAGTTTAAAAGGCTCAGGTAACTCAACTGCCTACAACTGCCTTAAGCTATGACTACAACGCGGGTAGCCAAAATACCCTGGGAGACAAGCTCAAGCAAACCATATGGTTAAGAATTACTGATGACTCATAGTCAGTCTGGCATGGTTTCTGCTGAGAAGAAATACTTTGGTCGGCATTTCACAGCGGCTTCAATGCGCAGTAATTAGTCTAAAAGCATCACTAAAGGACAGAGGCACTATGGTTTGAACACACACTTCTAGCATTAGAATACTGCAGCGGTAGATAGTCCTGCTGCAAAATCATTCCGTTGTTTTTCACTGTTCAGTACATGCCAGTAATGTCCGACTGAGTCAGTGGTGATGATGTGGCCTTTTAATGATTTTAATGATGTATTTACTGAAGATTCATTTCTGCTGTGTCGTTTCAACCTTGAAATTGTGATAATATGACCCTCTAAGTAAACATGACATATGTGTCAAGAAAAAAGTCAACAAAAACAGGCTTGACACCCGTTAGAATCAGTGTTTATGCATGCTTACCTCAAATCAATAAAGTAATAACATTTCTAACTAATAAATAAGGCGTCATCTCAGAATTCAAGTCACAATTGTGGCCCAATATTTGCAATGTAAACTGTAGATTGTATTTTAGATGAGACTTTATTCTCATTCAGCACAGAATGGGTACAAAGCCACTACAATTCAGTTACCATTTCCAGAAGTGCAAAAATAAAGTATTATTTACAGATTGCACCCACAGGCATAATTTAGAAATATTTGAAGTAGCACAAAACACACACAGCATTTAGTTTGCGCAGCGTAGCGGAGACGCTCACCGGGTTATCACGCATATAACTTTTCCTAGGCAATATTTGTTAACTTAGCCTACTCTGGTTTTGAATATAGGGTACCACTCGTGCGAAGGAAATCACCCGCAGATTGTCGCAGGATATTACGCAGATCTTGTCAGGCACTGACAAAGCATGCATGCGTAGTGCACATCATAGGCCTGATTTCTTCAATGCAATGCCATTTTGGATAGTGTTGTGTGTGTCCTGCTGGTAACAAGAGGTAGGCTAATCAGCGAATGTTGCATTTGTTTCACCAACTTTATTAGGAGACGGGCAAATACCTGTCTCTGCGCTGAAGCTGCAGTTTTTTTTTCCGCCCATGGGCCTATGTCTTTACGTTGTGATGCCCAAATAATAAAGGCTATACTATAAAACACATGTGATTCAATTCAATTCAATTTTATTTATATAGCGCCATAACAATACAATTGTCTCTAGGCGCTTATGTGATGTGGTCAGATAACTCCATTTGAGCGCCTAACTAATAGTGGACAATGCAAGGCTACCTTTCAATTTGGGATCTCAGTGGGCCGCACACAGCCAAACTTAACAAGATACTGTTTAAGTGGCACAATAAAGGCCGAAATTGTAAGATAGGCTTAGCCTACTCTATGGCCCCATCTTCAAATATTATTTAAATGTCAGACTCAAAGTTAATTTACATTTACATTTAGTCATTTAGCAGACGCTTTTGTCCAAAGCGTCGTACAAGGGAGAGAACAGTCAAGCTACGGGCATTAGAACTCTGGTGTAACTGTGGTAGGGCTGACTTGCAGCGCGTTGGGCACACGCCCTCTTAGGGGTGGTGGCTATATACGCTGTTTCCGGCTGACTGAGTAATGGCGGTCATTTGAATAGTTTGGCGCGTGTTGCCCGTGGTTGACTGTCGCTGGAAGAACACACTGGTAGGTTTCTATTTATCTGTTTTATTACTGTGATGTCTTGACTATGTTGTACCTGCACCACTAGTCGGCGCTGTGCCAATGACTTGTATGTAGCTCACCCATTCAATTGATGCTTCAGTAAACTATTACAGTTCAAGCTATAAATATATATATAATCCTTCGCATTAACCAGGTACTCTAAAGTGGAAACCACGAATACATAACATTAATTGGCGACGAGGATGCTCTTTAGTTTACCTGCATTGTTTCAGCCGGAGTATTGACTGTGAGTGGAAAGTAAAAAGTGAAGTTTTGCCGTGAAGGAAGAGTTGCTAGCAAACGCTATTGAGCGTGCCAACTAGCAAGAGAGGACGATTGCTAACATGGCTTCATGGGGATTCATCGGTCATATCGACACATTCGACGAATCAGTGGAACAATGGGCTACCTACGTGGAAAGGTTTGAACATTTTGTTACGCCAAACGAAATTGAGAAAGACAAAAAGGTTGTTGTTCTTCTTAGTGTAGTAGGTGCTAAAACCTATGGACTTTTACGTAGCCTAATAGCTCCGGATAAGCCTGGAGAAAAGGACTATAAGGATATTGTGGATGCTTTGCAAGGAAATTTTTCTCTGAAGCCGCTTGCAATTGCCGAAAGATATCGTTTTCATAAACGGGACCAACAAGAGGGAGAATCAGTGACGCAGTACATAGCAGTCATTAAAAAGTTGTCAGAACACTGCGAGTTTGGAGCATACTTGCATGACGCGCTCAGAGACAGGCTAGTGTGTGGATTGAACACAGAGGCAATACAGAAAAGATTGCTGACCGAGGCCGCGCTCACTTTCAAGAGGGCAATGGAGATAGCCGTGTCTATGGAGACAGTAGCAAGAGAAACGCATCAGCTAAGTCGTGCAATGAAAGTGCATGCTATTTCAATGAATAGTCAGCATCGCAACAAGTGTGTGCGCTGTGGAAAAATTAATCATAAGGAAGTGGATTGTTACTACAAGGATAAAAAATGCCACAATTGTGGAAGGACAAGTCACATATCCAAAATGTGTAGAAACAAAGAGACTGTAAATAAGGAGAAAACTGTGAAACCGAAATTTAAAAAGAAGAGGGTGCACCACATGGATGCAAAAGAAATGTCAAACAGTGATGGTAGCACAACGGATTCAGAGTTAACAGTGTATATGATGGCACAGAATGGACATTTGTCACATATGTGCATTAAACCAAAAATCCAAGGGAAGATAATTGAAATGGAGTTAGACACAGGCGCTGCAGTTTCTCTTATTTCAAAAGAACTGTATGACATGCAATTTCGCCACTTACCATTGCGTCATACCAATGTCATACTGAAGACATACACAGGCGAGATGATTTCTCCAGAAGGCGTCATCACAGTCACAGTAAAGATGAATAGGCAGAGGGCTAAGCTACCGCTATATGTGGTTAAAGGGGCCTTGCCTCCACTCGTCGGTAGGGAATGGCTGCGAAAAATACAGATTGACTGGCGGGAAATAAAGTTGATTCGCGAGGAAACACTAGACGGAGTGCTACAGGAGCACAAGAAAGTGTTCAAGAAAGAGCTGGGCACACTGAAAGGCATTGAAGCTTCCATAGCTCTGAAAGCAGAACATCAGCCAAGGTTTTGTCAGGCAAGAGTTGTTCCTTATGCTCTCAGGCCTAAAGTAGGGGCTGAAATTGACAGACTATGTGAAGAGGGCATCATATCACCTTTAAAGTTCAGTGACTGGGCAACGCCCATCGTGCCAGTTGTCAAAAAGAATGGCGATGTAAGGATTTGTGGCGATTTTAAAGTGACAATCAACCCCATTCTGTGTGTAGAGAAATACCCGATTCCACGAATTAAGGACTTATTTGCATCACTTGCAGGCGGGCAGCATTTCAGTAAGCTGTATTTGTCTCATGCATACTTGCAAATGCCTGTTGAAGAGAAATCTCGCAAATACCTTACCATTACAACATCCAAGGGACTGTTCTGCTACAACAGACTTGCTTTTGGAATCACGTCATCACCAGCGATTTTCCAGAGGGCCATGGACCAGGTCCTCCAGGGTCTTTCGAATGTTCACTGCTACCTGGATGACATTCTTATCACGGGCCAGGACCGTATGCATCATTTAAAGAATTTGGACGCAGTCCTGGGACGTTTGGAAGACTTCGGTCTACGACTGAAAAAGGAAAAGTGTGAATTTTTCAAGGATTCACTTGAATACTTGGGCCATGTCATCGATGCCCAAGGTCTGCACAAGACACCAGAGAAAGTCCGGGCAATCGTGGACGCTCCGGCACCTACTGATGTGAGTCAGCTTCGTTCATTTTTAGGGATGATTAATTATTATAGCAGATTCATTCCAAACCTGTCGTCCATTCTTAACCCGCTGAATTCACTCCTGTGCAAAGGAAAGCAATGGCAATGGACATCAGAATGTAAAACAGCTTTTAGGGAAGCTAAGCAGCAGCTGTTATCACAAAGTGTCTTGACTCATTACAATCCAGAGCTCCCCATCAGACTTGCCTGTGACGCTTCACCCTACGGGGTAGGCAGTGTCATTTCGCACATCCTGCCGAATGGACAAGAGAGGCCTATAGCCTTTGCATCAAGGACGCTGATCACGGCGGAGCAGAATTATGCACAGATAGAGCGTGAAGCTCTTTCCATCGTTTTCGGAGTTCGTAAATTCCACCACTACTTGTATGGCAGGAAGTTCACGCTCCTCACAAATCATCGACCGCTGAACACAATTCTGAGCCCGAGCAAAGCTATACCATCTATGGCTGCCGCGAGAATGCAGCGATGGGCTCTACTGTTGGCTGCTCACGATTACAACATACAGTACAGAGAGGCAGCACGCCACTGTAATGCTGACGGGTTGTCACGCGTGCCACTGCCTACACCTACAAAAGAAAGGACTAATTCTGTGGACAGTTTTCACATCAACCACATGGAAGTCTTACCTGTGAGCAGCAAGGAGATCTGCAGAGAAAGTAGGACAGATCCTATCATTGCCCGGGTACTGGAGATGGTATCCACAGGTCGTTTCCCAAGGGTCCAGGATGTGGACAGCGCCCTGATGCCATTCATCAGTAGGAAGGATGAACTGACCCTCCAGCAAGGGTGCCTCATGTGGGGTATCCGCGTCGCCATCCCTCCAAAACTGAGACACAGAGTGTTGTCTGAGCTACACACCGGACACCCTGGTGTGGTGAAAATGAAGGCTGTCGCTCGTAGTTATATGTGGTGGCCAAATTGAGCAAGTGTCAAAGACCTGCCAATCCTGTCAACTTACCCAGAAAGCACCAGGTCCATCACCTCTCCATCCCTGGACATGGCCTGGAGCTCCATGGCAGAGAATCCATGTCGATTTTGCTGGCCCCTTCCAAGGTCATATGTTCATGGTGGTCGTGGACGCTCATTCTAAATGGCCGGAAGACACCTCATGAGCTCCACTACAACTTTCAAGACCGTACAGGTGCTATTCAGTCGTTATGGACTTCCAGAAGTTTTAGTAAGCGACAATGGCCCCCAGTTCACATCGAGTGAGTTTGACATGTTCATGAAGGGAAACGGAGCGAAACACATACGCTCTGCGCCCTTCCACCCAGCCACAAATGGGCTAGCAGAACGCTTTGTGCAAACCTTCAAGCACTCACTGAAACGCTCGGTAGGGACAATGTCAATTCAACACAGACTGGATGCGTTCCTGTTGATGTATCGCAACACTCCGCACTCAACAACCAAGGAATAACCAGCCATGCTGTTCATGCGTTGCAAACTGCGATCAAGACTTGACTTGTTAAAACCAAACGTAGCATCACGAGTAGAGAAAGCGCAAGAGGCGCAGTGTGCTCATCGTGAAATACATGCAAAAGCCAGGTCATTCCAGGTGGGTGACAAAGTGCTAGTTCGTTACCTGTGGCATCACCACAGGTAACACCAGAAGCCACCAGCACACCACTTCAAAAGACTGGTAAGAGATACCCATCTTGTGTTGCTAAACCCCCTGTTAGGTACAGCCCTTAAGGGATACCATATGTGGAAAAGCGTGTTTTTGGGACATTCTGAATAGACTGAAATGTTTGTGTTATAATAGTTTAAGGAGTCACGTCTCAAGAACAAGGGCAGAATAAACCCTTGACGGACTCTGGGGTTTGGGACAGTCTACTCCCTACCTCAAGGTTAGGATATGAGTGTTTTTTATATATATATATATATATATATAAAAATAAATAAATAAAAATAAATCTCATGTTCATGTTCAGTGTGGGAACTACATTAAGTGGGGAGGAGATGTGATGTCTTGACTATGTTGTACCTGCACCACTAGTCGGCGCTGTGCCAATGACTTGTATGTAGCTCACCCATTCAATTGATGCTTCAGTAAACTATTACAGTTTAAGCTATAAAAACGTGTCCGTTTATCCTTCGCATTAACCAGGTACTCTAAAGTGGAACCCACGAATACATAACAATTACCAGGAGGATTACCGTACAGATCACTTGTATTGGTTTGTTAGTTGTGGTGTGACGCTTACAAAAGCAACATTTAAACAAGCAAACATTCTGTCACTGCAGCTACGTATTGAGACCTGCTGAGTGCAGACTGCGCGTAGCTTTTGAGCTGGCGCTTTGGCCGTCTTTTAAGTCGTAAGCATAGTTTTCTGACTACTGTTTTCAGCCATGGAAGCTTACGTATAGAGCACATAAGTAAACAGTATTTCTCCTTGTTTAGGAGGTGCGTTGCTGTCATTGCCCCGTAGCTTTCTCTCTCTCCCTCTCCGAGGTTTGTTTGCGAGAAGCCTGACGCTCCCTAAGGTATATGGTCTTATTTGTGTCTTAACCATGTAAAGTTTGTTGTTGTAAATATTATGTGCAATATGTATCAGGGATCAGTCTGAACTGATGTTTTCTCTTGTCGTGTTTTAGCAGGAAATACACACAGTGCAGTGTTGACCACTGTTTTCCCTTACGTTAATTTGTTTTGGATTTTTTGTCTGTGAGAGAGCCACCAGCATCTTGTTATTTCTTTTGGGTGTTTGTTTCCTTTTGTTTGGATGAATGTGTGTGTCATTATTAGTTAACTGCCACCTGGGTGCTACCAGCCGCTGTATGTAGGTTCAGTGTAACCTATGGACACTGCCTCTGACCTCTTGTTGCATGGTGTTCTAGATCCCCAAACCCAATTGTGTGGAGTGTCTTTAGGCATTGTATCACCTTGTTCTGGATCCTGTGTTAGCCTACGTGTGTAGAGTGACTTGTGATTTGCAGTGTTATAATCCAAATCGTATTGACCTTTATTGGGTGATTGTCAGACTGGTGTTTACTGGTTATCAGTAGCCTGTATATCGTAGTGGAGAACTACTTTGTTGGCAGTGTATGAACGTGTGTGTGTGTGTGTGTGAACTACTGTTTTGTTATATCATTCAATACCATTGACCAGATATTTATTAAATAAAACATACTGTCTATTGCTACATTTCTGCCTCTGTATAATCATTTATTTGATTAGCCTGTGTCCTGTTGATTATATAATATAGTCAGGGTTTGTCACATAACAATAAATACTACTTTACATAAGAAATAATAAAAAAAAACGAAATAGAAAAGAAAAAGAACTGCAGGAATGTAAGTGCAAGTTAAGCACTAGTCGAAGTGCCAGTTTAGGAAGGGAGGTGCTCTTTGAAGAGTTGGGTCTTCAAAAGCTTCTTGAAGGTAGAGAGGGACGCCCCTGCTCTGGTAGTGGTTGGCAGTTCGTTCCACCAACGTGGAACTACAAATGAGAATAGTCTGGATTGCCGTACTTGCATAGACGGCAGAGCCAAACGACGTTCACTAGACGAGCGCGGCATCCTGGGTGCAACATTTGCCCTTACAAGAGCAAAGCAAAGTTCAATGAAGTGAGGGTCCTTCTCGTAAATTGGAGGGTCTGCGCGCTGCCGGAATACTGGCAGCAGTTCTTGGTCCACAACTTTGTTTGACTTGTTTTGACGTAGGCCTATTATTATTATTATTATTATTAACCTATAGGCTATTTAGAATGATGCAGGTTTTTTGCTCTGAAAGTTGGATATCATAAAAGTTTTTTTTTAATCATCGCGATGCAAATGCATGTGTGTATAATAATATTCTGAATTAAAGTTCATGGTTGTGAAATAAATTAATGTATATGTTTATGATTATGTAATCAATTCATTGGGATGTTCATGTGGGCTATAGTGGTTCACGTTCCTGTGCTCACAATTTCGGAACAGCGGGTTGTCGTATAGGGCTACCATAACTTTGGTATCTGGACCAATTAGCATATTTTCGGAATACCGAGTTTTTGGAATACTGGGCTTTCGGAACAATGACATGGCACCCAAATATGCCTCCTTTAGCTACACCTGGACCTGTTCTGCTTCACTTGATGACATAGATGGGTATAAAACCTGAAGTTACCCAGAAAAGGGAATAGACGACTTGAAATATGTTAACATGTTGGTGTGTCTACATGTATTAACATCTGAATATAGCTTTGGATAGAATATACACAAAAGAAGGAATAGCCATCCAGATACAGACTCATTTGTTAATTTGCTGATCCAACACATAATGATTCAAATTAAAGCCTACAACATTCAGTTCACATTCAAATTCAAAGAGTATGTCGACTGATATATGTATGCTCCAACTAACGAACTGACCATTAATATGGCAAAAAGTAATTGGCTGCAGAGCCATGACAGGTTAAACCAATGATTCCAAATAACAGCAACATAAAACATTCTTATGTTAGCCTACACCAGTCGTTCTCAAAGTGTGGTCCGCAAGTGCCTCGTAGTGGTCCGCGACGGCCAAAAGTAAATTATTGTGACATTTCTAACATACAACTCAGAACGAAGAGAACACCGTCAGTAGAAGCCTAGAAGCCTAATCTAGTAAAGAGTAGCCTAATATATTAAGAAGGTCATGGATCGGTGGCAGGGCTGTAGTGGAGGGTAAACGCACGTAAACGCCGTTTACGCACCTCTGGAATTTTGGAAATAGCGTTTACGCACCTCTAAATATCGTTTACGCACCTGTAAGTGGCGTTTACGCACCTCAAAGTTCCCTGGGCCTTGTATTATGCCGTTGGAATAATCAGAAATAAATTTGGTGTCATTTTAAAACACCTACATTTTTCAAATTGTTGAACATATAAACGCTGTAGTCTGAATCATTTTTATCTGCGCTGTATTATGGTCTGTGACCCTCCAATCGGTGCCTTGGCTACGGCGGCAACACCAATCAGGATCCAGGAAGTATGTAAACACATACACATTGTGGATTAGCCTGCCTGCCTACCTGTTCGGAATGGATTAATTAGCCATGGATATCAGGCGATTTTTGAAGAGACCATCAGTGCATCGGACAACATTGCATTAAGACAGGGACAAACTCTATTAATAACGTGCTTTCAAATACGATGATTCAGGTAACAAGCCAGCCTTCCCGGTGCCATCTAAATAGGCCTAATAAAACGTCAATTATTTCAGCAATTGAAGATGCATGAGTAATTATCATCACGCATATCGCTGTAGATTAGGCTAATTCATTGAAAATTGTAGACAGATTCTTTGCAGATTCTTTTCAAGTCACGCATGGAGCAGGGTTCCAGATGCTTTGCCTAGCGCATTGTCATATCTAACTAGCCTATATCAACTGTACACATGTCTCAACTGTTCTCAGTCTACCCTACCGATAAAAAAGGAGTGCCCACCCGCGAAAATCACGTACCGCTAACAATTGTCTGTTGCCAGGTCTGGGTAGGAGGCCTGTTGTTCCGGGGATATACTATTTAGTTAGATGGTCCGCGAGTTTTTTTTTTATTAGCTAAATGGTCCTTGGTCTGAAAAAGTTTGAGAAACACTGGCCTACACATACTCACACAACTTATTTTACATACTCATACAACTGCCGAACAGTGCAGTCAGTCAACACCATAGGCTACCAAATGGTCTGAAATAATAACCCAACATCAAAAACAACTCTGGACACTTACCACGTTCTGTCAATTTCAATCTAGCTTTATGGAAACCCTCCGCCATTGACTGTAGAGTAATTATTAAGAGAACGAGCAGGAAAAGACCGACGTTAGCCATCGCAACTCAAACTTCAAATGAGTGCTGCTCTACTACCGCACTGAAAGATTAGCCTATGTGAGGTGAGGAGGCGTTCAATTCCATAAATTAACCTCTTGGTGTTTGGAACCTCTTCTTGGAGTTATTTTTGAAAATGATATCTGTTCCATTGAAACTGTCGCTGTTTGGAACTGTGACAGGTGACTTGTTCTACTTTACTTACCGTTATTAATGTTTCATGATGTGTTCTGTGTGGAGCAGCATAAGAACTACGATCTTATTGTAATACCTCCTAACATAATAGGGGGCATCAAAGCCCTGAAAATAATCCAGTTTGACGAATGTTGCAACGTTTTAATAAGCCTGTTGCGTTGCTAACTACTCTAGATAAATACATTGTGATTTATTGCATTTGCGAATTTTGTCATTTTAGCAGACTCATCTTGCAAATAACCATAGAGTGAAATGGTAGCTGTTACGTGCACGGCTCAATGCATGAAACATAAAGGGGAGGCCACACAGAATTTATAATAATAATAATAATAATAATAATAATAGAAGTTATTTATTTAACGATACAAGATTTATATTTATATTATATTTGAGCAAAAAGTGTGGTGAATATCAGTATTGTGAATAGAAACCAAAGATGTAATGTAAAGTCAGTTCAAGAGTAATTCAAAACAAACGAAGACGATAATCCAAAATTCAACGACTAATCCAAAACCAACGAGTATCCAAAACAAACGATCCAAAACCAATCTCTATCCAACGATAACCAAATGCCGGGCATTCAAAGCCCTCCCGTCTGCCGGTTGATCAGGGCTTTTGTAGCCCATCCAATCCAATCAATGATACACCTGTCCACACAGGTCACACAACGTGTGTGAGAGACAGAATGATGATGATAGCTCTGATCACGTAGAAGCATTCACACTGGCATGCCTGAATACAGAAACTTCAATGCAGAGAATTAAACCATTCGAAGTCAACGTGGAAGTGAATAAAAAGAAAGTAAACTTAAATAGACACAGGATGCAGTGTGAGCATTGTGAATGAAATTAAATTCAATGAGATGTGGGAAGAAAATAAACGCCCCAAATTAAATGAAAGCAAACAGTCTCTGAAGTCATACACGGGAGAGAAAATCAAAATAGTGAGAGTTTCTGAAGTAAAAGTGAACTATGCTCAGCAAATTAAGACATTGCCCCTAGTGGTGGTGAAGGGCACTGGACCTAGCTTGTTAGGTAAAGGCTGGCTGGAGGCTTTAAAGGGCAAGTGGGATGAAATCAAATATGTAAAAACAGAGGCACACGAGCTACAGGAAGTACTGTCAAAGCATGAGGAGGTTTTCAAACAAGAACTAGGCATGTTAAAAGGCATGAAGGCAACAATCCGTGTGTCTGCGGATGCCCGTCCAAAATGTGTACAGGCCCCGCTCAGTTCCGTATGCCATGAGGGCGAAAGTCGAAGAGGAGATAGATAGGCTCCTGAAAGAGGGCATCATATCACCTGTCAAGTACGCTGAGTGGTCGGCGCCGATTGTTCCTGTGTTGAAGCCGGAGGGCTCTATTAGAATATGCGATGATTACAAACTAACAGTAAACAGCGCCTCCTCACTAGAGCAATACCCTATTCCTCATGTAGAAGACCTGTTCAATACACTGGCAAGAGGGAAACGTTTCTCCAAGCTTGATTTAAGCCATGCCTATCATCAGATCGTGATGGACGATGAGTTCAAGAAATACCTAACAATAAACACACACAGAGGCCTTTCACCTACAATAGGCTTGCGTTCGGAGTCTCATCCCCTCCAGCAATATTTCAGAGAACAATGGAGAGTCTGCTACAAGGCCTGCCCAGAGTAGCTGTTTACCTGAACGACATATTACTGACTGGAAGAGACACTGTAGAGCATCTGAGCACGCTGGATGAGGTACTCAGACGACTGAAAGAGGCAGGACTGCGACTGTGCAGAAGCAAGTGTGCATTCTGGCAAGACCAGGTTGAGGACTTGGGTCACAAGATTGACGCTGAAGGCCTGCACCCAGTGCAAAGCAAGGTAACAGCCATCGAGGAAGCTCCACCTCCAACCACAGTGACTGAGCTGAAAGCATATCTTGGCCTTTTAAACTACTATAACAAGTTCCTCCCTAATCTCTCCACACGCTTAGCACCATTACACAGATTGTTAAGAAAAGACATTCAGTGGACTTGGAAGAAAGAACAAGAAGATGCGTTTTGTTTGTTTAAACAGCTGCTGAAATCAGCAAAAGTCCTGGCTCACTATTCAGCAGACAAAGAACTTGTGCTGGCATGCGACGCCTCACCGTACGGAGTCGGCGCCGTGCTGTCACACGTCATGGAAGACGGAAGTGAAAAGCCCATAGGCTTCATGTCACGCACGCTGACCCCAGCTGAAAAGCGTTACTCACAGCTCGACAAGGAGGGGTTAGCCATCATATTCGGAATCAAGCGATTTCACAAGTACATCTATGAACATTCACTATCAGCACTGACCACAAGCCATTGATCTCGAAAACTACAAATCACTCGGTAGATACGTTAAAGCCTCAGTCTGATATGACCTAGCTCTCGGCTAGTAATAACTACTTACTAACCGAGAGTGGGGTCTGTCTTGTTTCGTACTGTATGTACAAAATCAGGAGCACACTGACGTGCTATAAACTGTATTTTATTAATACTGATGCGGGAGTAACATAATAAGTGACCTAGCTGTGTCACATCTCACTCTAAACACGCACTGAGGATGCGCAGTAGGAATGTAACATATAAATCATGAAGCACACTGATTGGCCAACAGTAACATATCAAATAATATTCAATGTGAATATTACAGGGTCATGCCGGGAAATATAGTACTGTTGGCTTACTGTATGTGATTCAGCAGGGGATTACCGTGCCCTAGGACCTACACAGGCGATTTAGGGGTCAATATCTAATATTATTAAGTCCTCATATTCTCTCTCTCTCTCAAATTCAAATTCAAAAGGAGCTTTATTGGCATGACCATAACGTTCTATAGTATTGCCAAAGCATTCGGGTTGGATATACAGGGCCATCGTTTAGGGGTGAAAGGTGATGACAATTCTAGGGGCCCACAGCCTAGGGGGGGGGGGCACAATCACCCCAGTAGCCTATTATGTAGGCTTCCCTTTCTATGACTAAATTATTATGCATAGGCCAAACTAATACTCATACTAATGCATCAGAGTTAAAACAAAGCCACAAAATCAATAAAATTGAAAAAAAAAAAGTTAAAAAAAAATGTATTTTCCGAGCAATAACCCCCTTCTTTAAAAAATGGTTTGGTCCATGGTTCGCTCCTCTTTTGAGAATGTTGTGCGTAACGTTATTGCTCCCGAACTGCGGCAGCAGCCAGCTGGTTATTAATAGAGAAGCAATGCCAAAACAGAAACATAAATCGGGACGCCAAAAAAGAGAGGAGAGGAAGAAAAGAGAGACCAGGAGCACATCAGAAGCCCAGAATATCACCGATTTTTTTTTCGAAGAAAGGTTAGAGTTTTGTAGCTGCACAGGCGCCCTGTGGTTCACGAGAAATAGCATAGCTCGCCTCGTCCAACGTCACGATGTTGGAGTGACTAATGTTAGGAGCCAGCTACTAACATTACTGCATTAACCGAATGACACTAACGTTTAACGTTACGTGTGGTCAGCAGTGTAAAATAATCGCCTGACAAGCCTGACATTACAAAATCATCCACAGAAAAGATCAGTAAGGCAGAGACAATGGCAGTGAAGAATTGTATCAAAATTGAATTGTAGTTTTTGATATTTATTTTACAAGAAAGTATTTCATTGTGTTGTCTATTTTATTATTTTGCAAGAAATTCTAATAGAGTTGTAGATGTTACATAACTACCTTGGTGATTTGAATATTAACAGCTCCACCTTGTGGAGTATCTTGAGCCTGTATAATGTGAGTGTTGCACCAGGTGCTTGATTTTTACATAATAATAATACCCAGTATCTATTTGTTGAGTGGTTAATTAGGGTTCCTCCGTCAGGAGGAAACCTATTGTTATTGTAGATATTATTATTATTATTCTTGTGCCATTGAAGTCAATGGCAGCCCCTAGAACCGTATGGTAACTTTTTCTGAAATTTGGCACACTCATTAAGGACAGTCCCTTCTTCACTCACACCAAGTTTCATGTCTCCCACTAGACCACACTAGCGCCACCAACGGGTCAAAGTTGGACTTTTGTTAACACTGTAACTTTTGAACCGTTTGACCGATTTTCAAAAATGAGGTACCATTGGATTCCTTGGATCAAGACGAATTCAACACACACTATGGCGTCAATTTCCGGTTATATAGATTTTCCGCAATTTCCGGTTTTATCAAAAACCTTTGAAAGGCATCAACTCCTACAATTTTTGTCAAATCTTCTTCAAAATCACCAGAGATGATCTTCAGACCAAGCCTCACAAAAGTTCTTCAACAGAATTTTGATCCTCACAACCGTTTGTCCGGTACAGCCACTGAAATTCAGCAGAAAAGATGCCAAACAGGAAGTAAAGTCATATCTCAGCAAATCTTTCAGATATCAACACCAAACTTGGTAAGCACGTGGGAGACACTACAACATGTTCCCATGTGCAAAGGCAACTTCATATCTTCAAAAATGATTGATATAAAGCAAATTGCATTAATCGCTAACGCTAAAACAATGTTTTACACATTTTTCATTCAAAAAGTGATACTCTGATTCAATCACAAGTTCATATGAAGACACTTGAGAATGTTTAGTACACAAATCTGAAAAAAAGTTGACTGTAAGATGAAAAGTAGATTTTTGGTGAATATTTGAAACATGCATGCTTGGCTAATTGCTACCACGATTTCCAATATAATCTGTCCCTGTCCGCTCCTTCGCTCCCCGCGCGGCTTGCCCCATTTCTCACAGACACAAACTTTCACCTGACACCCAATGTAATGTAACCGGGTAGCTTTAGGACCCAGGAGTTTATAGACAGCCCAAGGGTGACAGGCTACATTTGTTAGCTTGAGGATCCAGTAGCTTCTAGACAGCCCATGGCTGACGTGCTGTTTTCTTAAAGTGGCATTATACAGTAATTGTACATCAGGATTAGGGTTAGGATACGCAGTTTTACCTTAAAATAACAGGTTTTTTTTTTAAATTGGGGCGCTACAATGACTTTTCATATGGAGAATCGCCTCCGTGCCATTGCCATTTCAAGAGATTTCGTTAGTTTTAGCCGCTAGCATATCGTTAGCGATTAGCAATTGTTCCGTTATCCTTAGGGTGACCAGACGTCCGGACTTTTAATGCGCTGTTCGGCGCAGCATCAAGCCGGACGCATATTTGTCCTCCTTTTTGGAGTTGGAGGTGCAGAACCCAGCTTGACCGCAGCAGAGAAAGTGATTGTAACCCCCAAAAATCTAAAGAGTTATGTCTGGAAATGTTTCGGATTTTGGTCAGTTGGTTGTAAACTTGTTGAGCCTACAGCTAAACCAGTGTGTAAGCTAAGTCAAGCTAGAGTTAGCTAACCATTCAACAACTAGCAACTTGAGGCTACATCTCCAAAATGTGCACCCAAGTGAATATGGCCTAATATGTGGAACTTCAGCGAAACAGCCACGACTGGATACATATTTTGCGCCGTCCGCCACAAGTTCGTTGTCTGCGGCACGACAGGAGGCCTGCACGCAAAAAATGATTTCGTTCATATGCAAGGACATGAGGCGTGTGTGGTGGATGGGATATGCTTCATGGAGTTCTGTGAAGCACTGGAACCGAGGTACCGTATCTCATTTTATTTTACGTTAACAGAAACATTACTTGTGTGAGCTAGTCGCTACTGTACTGACTGTATATTGCATGAATAAAATAGATTGGATAAGCTACAACAGCTTCATGCACTGGTTTGATTATTTGCCGTTTCATGCCAAGGAAAAGTTTCATGTTTACCACAGCCCAGCTCGCTCGGAGCGTTCAATGTCGGTTCTATACTGTAAAACTTCAATTAATGTTAATAATATTAGTTTCAATCACTGAATGAAGCCTGCCATATTTGGGACAAGAATCGCGACCTTAAATTGCTTGCACGAAACTCTTGATCAGCACTCAGCATTTGTTTATTGTTGTCGTTCATTTAAACCGATGCAGAGGGCGCGACGATAAGGGAGGGAGAGAGAGAGAAAGAAAGAGTGCGTGCGAGCGAGAGGCCAAGGTCTACGGTCTTGGCCATTAGTTAATTTACTTATTTTTGTGTAGGTAATATGTTGTTAAATATGTTAAAACTTAAATAAATTACCTATACAAGTAGTTATGTCTCGTTGTATTAATTTATCCTGTTATTCACGTGCCTTAATGCGCAACCAGATATTCGAATATGTTTGAATATATGTGTTTTTTGAAAGGGAATATTCGAACGTCATTTTTGAGCAATTTTGACAGCCCTATTGCTGACGTGCCGTTTCCTTAATAAGACCCGCGATAGTTTAAATTGCCGTGTTGTAATGGAGGCAATTATTTGCTGCGAGGTTTACCAAATGCTTTAGGCATTAGCTCTGTGTACTTCAGGTAGGCTGGCAACTCTTACTACATCCATAGTAGCTTGCATATTTGCATGGTGTTCAACATGGTGAGATGTAGCCTAATGTTTTTACCACATAGCGACAGACTCCTCAGCCGTTGACGTGACTGTGGAGTGTTGAGCAGCGAGGTTACAATTGAACAGCCCTCGGTATGTTTTGTTACATAAGTTAAGAACATTTATATAATGATGCTGTTGCTATTGTGTAACTAATACGGGTATTTCTACCACAGGTAGTGTCCAGCGACTGCCACTGTTTTTCCCACATTAGTTTCTCATTGTTTTATTTCTTTCTGTTCTCTGTTTTGTTTAGCTTAAGGGCCTGTTTTGTGTGCTTTATTATTTTGGAGTTATATCTGTATTTTGAGCCTTGGTTATGCTAGGCTTGCTAACCTGGTGACACGTTTTAGTACACTTTGCAGTGAGTGTGTTTGCCCTACAATGCTAAAAAGTTTCAGTCAAATTTGGCAAAATTGCTAGCTTGGATATTATCTTTACATTTCGATGGGTTGGTGGTTACAAACAATGAGGATGCGCATGCAGCTTCAAGGCAGAACAATGCCTACCATTTCACCTTTACTGTATATGTTCCATCCACCCCCCTTTCTGAAAAAAGTTCCATTGATCTGATTTGTTGCTATCTGTTGCTATGAAAACCATTTTAGCCAAGCTAACTAACATTGTTTTTAGCTAACTGACATTACCATTCAATCACAAACAAAACATGAATAGAAATAACTTGCTAACAGGGTCCTCACGTTTAATCAAAAGCTTGTAGTGAGATGCATGACCCCCCGAGACAAGCTTTCATGTTAATAATACTGTTGGTCACCCTGATTGTGCATGTTGTGTAGTTAAATGGGATGAGAGAGTCTGACCATGATAAAGTATTGTCAAGCTGCTGTACCATCTACTGTGTGTGAACTTTTTTCAGAAAGGGGGGGTGGATGGAACATATACAGTAAAGGTGAAATGGTAGGCATTGTTCTGCCTTGAAGCTGCATGCGCATCCTCATTGTTTGTAACCACCAACCCATCTAAATGTAAAGATAATATCCAACCTAGCAATTTTGCCAAATTTGACTGCAACTTTTTAGCATTGTAGGGCAAAGGTACACTTGCAAACAGCTGGACATTAGCTCTACCTTGGTCCAGTTCACTGCATGCCTCTTGTCAGTTGTGTATGACTGAGACTAGAGAGATGTCAATTCAGGGAGAGTTCCTATAACCATGGATTTTTAATCAGTTTTGGGGAATTTTGAAATATTTATGCCTTGGCGTGACCTGCACTGGGAAAGAGGGAAACAGCATGGATGGGGAAAGTGTGTGGGCAGAGCAAGCAGTAGTAGTACATAACCTACAAACGTCCTTTAGTGAAGTGTATCCTCACTTTCATACAGTTATTGTTGTAATCAAAGCTTTTAAAGAATGGATCTCTGCATTAAGGGCCTGACCAGAGCACAGGTGGCCTGACAGAACACGCTTCAAAGTTGTCACTTTCAAAAGGGTGGCATTTTAACCCTGTCAGTCCAAAATGTCTAAAACTTGGTACCCATGACTTATTGCTCATGGGAAACAAAAAAGTCTCAAGAACCCATAATGTCACCAGCATGGATATTTCTCGACAGTGACAATTTGTGAATAATTAAAAAAAATGACTTCAAATCAGCCATTGATCCAATTATCTGTCCAATGTTGTGTACATGTATGAAATACATGTCAGTGTCATGTCAATTTTGTAATGATTGGAATGTTGAGGAGGAACCCGCCATTGCTGCCTGCAGCTATATTTGAAAATTGCTTTCCGATCAGACTAGGTGTAACACTGTAGCCTTAAGTAGCCTCTTATGGGTATTGCACCATGCAAATCCGAGAGAAGAGATGTGAATACAAAGACAACTGATAAGCCATTTAAGCCCAGAACAAAGATATAGCAATAGATATGATGAACAAAATGTCAGAAACAATAGCAATGATTAGTCCGAAGTTGAGGTAAGCAAAGAATTGTATCAAAATTGCATTATAATTTTTGATATTTATTTTTATTTGACAATTCATTTAACAAGAAAGTACTTCATTATGTTCTCTATTTTTGTTATTTTGCAAGACATTCTAATAAAGATGTTACATAGCTGTCTACCTTGGTGATTTGAATATTTAACAGCTCCACCTTGTGGAGTATCTTGAGCCTGTATAATGTGAGTGTTGCACCAGGGTGCTTTATTTTTACATGGCAAAAAGGGATGGTGCCCTTTAAGAACTCTTGGACTCCTCCCTCGTAATGGTCCTGGCTCACCTGACTCAAATGTTGGATATATTTAAGCCCAAGTGGCTGTGCCCTATTTAAAGGGTGCCTCATGTGTAGAGAGGGAGAGCACGGACAGAGGTATTAACTTAAGACAAAAACACTTTCCTGTTTACCGGAGTGAAGGAAGTGTTTTTGTGTCTAGTTGTGTGGACACGGTGTCTTTGTGCTTTGTCTTTGTGTCTTGTATATTGTGCCTGTTATTGTGTGCTTGTTTTGTTTGGTTTGGTTGGTACGGCTAGCTATGTACTTAGCTTCGGGCTGAGTGCCTGGGCCTAGTTTGGGCCTGGCTTGGGCCTTGAGAGGATATCTGGGCCTAATCGGCCAAGCAGGTGCCTAGGGTGCCAAGTTACTTCAGTCCCGGGTGAGTACGGCCTGTATCTGTTATCTGTTTGATTTACATGTGTTTATGTTGTGTGCACTGTGTTGGGGTTGACAGTCCCCCCTGTAAATAAATATATATATATTTTTATATCCAAACCACCATCTCCTGCACTGTATTTTCCCTACACCACCAATTCCAGTCGCCACATCCCAAAAAACAACGTGAGGTGACCGTCCGGTCTCTCACAAATCCAACTTGACATTTGCTCAGGGTATTGTACTCCGTAAGGAAGTTTAGGACTCTAGAATTTATTATACTACAAAATAGCTTCCCTAGGTTACTGTTCACACAAATTCCTCTGTAATTACTAGGGTCAAATTTGCCACCAGATTTGAAAATTGGGGTTATGAGTCCTTGATACCAGATGTCAGGGTAGTAACCTACACTCAGAACTAAGTTGAATAGTTTTAAGATGCCAGTTTGGAATTTTGTGCTCAGGCATTTTATTGTGCAGCAGCGTGGATCTCTCACACTCACTCACTCACTCACTCACTCGGCTGCAGCCGTTTCTCTTCTTATCCCTCCGGGCGACTACGTTTGTGTTTTTGTCCCGGGCCACCCTCTCTCTAGACACCACATCTCAGGAAGACTCCATACAGACAGATGTGCTCCTCCTCAGGAAGAGTCCTCGTGTCTCCTGTGGACTTGTGTATTTGTCAGAGATGAAAAGATAACCTGTGAAAGCAAAAAAGAAGAAGAAGAAAAGGAAATAAAGAAAAGCTTCAGGCTCTACTCCAAAGATGATACATCAGACTCCCTGTGGAGACCAACACTAACCACATACCTAATGCTGCCAGGCCCAGGGGTCGCGACCCCCGCAGGTGCGGCAGGGCTGGGCTGCATCCGTAACGCTGGATGTGGGGAAGCGCCGACCGCCTGGGCGCTTGGGTCTTCTTTGTCCTCACACTTTTAACATTTTTATTTTGACATTAAGTTCTTTTTTTTTCAGAAGGATGCAGACCAACCTGTACTGGGAACAGGGTCCACTCTCTGGTTTTTAAGTTTTTTTTTTGTTTGGTTTTGAGGTTAATGGTTTTCTTTTCTTTTCTTTTTTTTTGCGTGTGTACATTCAGGCGGCCAGTATGTCACACAAAACCTTGTTTGTGTCCTCTGTGTATACGGTGAGATGAAGCCTTCTGGTTCTCGTTGTACAGCTGTATACCAGCCACTAGAGGGTGCCATTCTCACATGGGCAGCTCAGTGTTCCGACTCTATGATGATTCACACCGGTGTGTGTGTGTGTCTGCATTTTTTTTGTAGTGTCTGATTTTCTCAAGGTGTGTGTGTGTGTGTGTGTGTGTGTGTGTGTGTGAGTATACCAGTTCCACACATCTGGATGCATCATGAATTTAATCTATGAGCGTAGGGATTCAGCTCCCGTGTTCCTCTACATGTTTTTACAGGCAAGTTTGACACTGTATGAAGACATAGGAAGGACAGGATATTCAGGGTGTGTGTGTGTGTGTGTGTGTGTGTTATGCCAAGATTCTGATGCTGCCCACTGTATCAACCTCCCATATTCTTTAACCATGTGCATCATACCCAACATTTGTATTACCCCCCCCCCACACACACACACACAAACACAAACACACACGCACAATGTGAGTATGTTCTCAAGGTAACTATTTACTGTAGTAAAAGCACCAGGGGTACGTTCGTCGTAGGATTGAAGCTAAGTTAATCAATTGGCCTTTTAGCCCGTTAAGATTAGCGAGCTGATTGAGAACAGCAAATATCGGTTCGTTAACGGCTGACCCGCATCCTAATCATGTGGTTAATTTCAAGCAGGCTAAAGTTATCATGGCATTTGCGCGTGCACGTCCTACTTCAAAAGGCAGGAAAGGTCGATCACCAAAACCATGATTTTCTAACGGTATAATGGTTCTAAACTCAAAGAAAAGGGCTCTTTTTTTTGTCCGCTGGCGAGTAGGAGATGAACATGAACGCTTATGAAGAATACAAGACCATAATCATGGCAAAATTCAACACTACCACCGCTGTGAGAGCAAGGTGTGTTGGGATGTTTATAGGGTGATATCTATGTATGAATACCTGACGCCAAGTGTCAGCTGGTACAGAGGTTTCATCTACCGGTTTGCATCTGCATGGTTGCTAGTTCAAATCCCCTCACCTCCTTCCTCGATGTAGTTTTACATTTCCTTGGAAGTCGCTTTGAATAAAAGCGTCTGTTAAATGACTAAATGTATTAATAACAAATGCAATAAATTGAAGCAGTGAAAATAAATTGTCTGTATTTCTCTCTATTCTTATCATGAGTCCACCGTAATCATTTTCTACAATAATGATATGCTATGGTGTACTAATAACACTCATATAATTATGAGTGCTTTGTTCTCCGCATCACCGACACTACAAAAATGTACCACTCGCAAAAAAGCGCAAGACAGTCAATGTGGTGTTTGCAATAAATGACTCGAGAAGGTCTTGTAAATTAATGATTCCTTGTCGGCTGAATCGGTAGCGCTCATACAAGAATAATGGATCTTGGCGATCGCAAAGTACTCTCTCCCTCCGCTAATCTAACTCTAATATCAGTCCTTGGTCAATGGGATCCCTCCTTTTTCCGGGGGTGTGGCAAGCTTATCCAGCTACACTTAAGTTAGCCTGCCCTGGAGCAGGTTAGTGCTAATCGATATGTAACTATGGTGATTTATCAAAAGTTGCTTCCACGAACCAAAAAGAGGGGCGTTTTTTATTTTAGCCTGAACATTAGCTCGCTAAACCGTTTAGCGAGCTACGACGAATACCCCCCAGGTCTGCCTGTGATGGCATCAGGGGCTGCCTCACCCACCCATTGAACTGTATTGTGTGCCTATATGGGGAGCTGTGGTGGCCCTTTTTGCCACACAAACTCTGGACCTTTCAGTCACACTCACATACTCCGTCAACAGTCGACAGGAAACGACTTTGAGGATGTAGTTGCTGCCTTAACAGAAACTGGAAGCCGGTTTTAGGCTCTCTCCAATCAGAAGTAGTTATTGAATACCTCATTTATCAATTTATATTGTTTTTTTTGTTTGTTTTTTGGCTTAAAGTTGTACAATGCTCCATTATACAAAATGATCTATGGGGTTGGTGCATATGTTTGTACTGTTGTTATTAATATTATTGACATGATAATAATTATGGTATTACAGATAGTTTTTTTTTTTCTTCTTTTTGAATTCATAACAGAAAACTTAAGGACAAAACCCATGTGAATGCTTGTTAATTTGGTTTGTGCTGATTGTATTTAAAAAGAGGAGCACTTTCCCCAAAGGTGATTTTAACACATCCAGTTTTGTTCACATTAGTAATATAAGAATAAGGTTCTCAGGGCTTTAGAAATCTATGTCATGATAAAACTTTTACTTTATATCTGACACTCTCATGTCTCGTCTGTATTTTACATCTATACTTTTTTATTTGTAAGTTTTTTTTGTATTTTAAGGTAACTTACATTTCGTAATTGATGAGACCTGTGATCCTGTTACTAGACCAGTGTTTCTGGTGGGGCGAGATGAACGGGAGATTTATATTTTTTTCTATGGCAATGCTTTCCTTTATAGACAATATACTTTGATTGACGTCGGCGTATTAATTGCAGCGGGACAATAAAAAAAAAAACGTTAGTTTAGTTTGGGCTGTGTACTGTTCTCGCTACGTGTTTTACACGTCCAGTGTGTTGAGTCAGTTCAACAGTCAGCCAAACTTGATTTCACGAGCCAGGTAGCGAGCGCCTTGCTCCTTTATTGATGTCAGGCGAAAACTTATGAGTGAAACGATAATACACAAGAAACGGAAAATACTTAGAAGGTATCTTAACTAAACACAGCAAGTTACTATTAGATTCATTACACCAAGAATCAGAGCAACAACAGATTACAGCACAGCTGGCTAATAAGTGCCAACGTTAGCCACCAACGGAGTTATGAATGAATGGTGTGCTAACGGTCACATATTAGAACGTAACGTAACTAAATGAATAATAATTAAATGTTACGTTTCAACGAACTAACACAGTTCATAGAATTTAAACATAGGTCACTTAAACATATTTATCACAGTGTGAGACAGCGAAAAAACGTAGTCATTGTTTTCCAGGGTACGAGGAAAAGCATAATTTAATAGAGGCTTACTAGATATGTGCGTTGCTAACTGTCACAGCGTTTCCCTATCCCACGAGACGAATATGATGTCAAAGTAAAAGTCCGTCAACAGAAAGAAATACAATACTGTGTGCGTGCAGGGATGGATTACCGAACCGGCCCACCGGGCCCATGAGCTCAGGGGGGCCCTAAACCAGAGCCTCTGCGTGAAGTCGCTGTTATTAACTTTGCTTGATGTCAATTGTTTTTAGACTTTGTATTTGTTAATATCAGAGGTGGCTTAAATGTATCTCTTATTTGGAAGCGGTGTATTTTGTTACACGTCCTGACCCATGGTTTCATAATCCGTCCATGTGTGCATGTCCATAACAACAATACACTACAACATGAAACATGAAATCACTCCAAGCAATATGCATTTGCTGACCTAAATAAGATGCTATTTGATATTACTTGAGGTTATTTCAATAATTGACCATTTTAAGCTTGGCCTACCATTTTATGGTTGCGATGAGGGACAGGTGGGGCTTGAAAAGGCCCCCTTGTTCAAAGTGTGGAATGACAGAAAAAGTTTGAGAACCACTGTACTAGACTGAGTTTGTATTCCCCTACGCGCTGACTACACACACACACACACACACCTACTGAGAGTAGGAAAATCTGAGGTAGTTCTCACCTCCTCTGACATTGCAGGGGTGGAGGGCTAGTGCAGTGTGAAGTGCGTGGGCGTGCAAGTTACAGCCCCCCA
The DNA here is from genome assembly GCF_900700415.2 of Clupea harengus. Taxonomy (NCBI): domain Eukaryota; kingdom Metazoa; phylum Chordata; class Actinopteri; order Clupeiformes; family Clupeidae; genus Clupea; species Clupea harengus. Next base: position 2,736,120 of record NC_045157.1, read on the forward strand.
CCCCCACCCCCACGTTTACAGGAAACAAAGCAGTGTGAGTTCTAAAGACAAGTGTGTTAATTGTGTGTGTGTGTGTGTATGTGTGAGTTAGTCTAAATAACCTGACCCTTATTTTTCTAATGTGTCTGTTAACTGCAGTCCATATGTCACATACCATGCCTAGACATTTCTGGCAAATTAGATTATAGTCAGTGCGCTTTCAGATAGCACTCAAATTAGATGCCATAAAAGCAATGCTGTCTTAACACGGTATACGGTAGCAGCGCCAAACAGCCATGTTTTGACCAGAGCGATCATGGGTCCTCATTTTCACACGGTACAAGCTAAAATATGTCCTTTCTGGAACGGCAATACTAAGATTCTTCATATCAGCATAGCAAGAACTTCAATACTAAGAAAACAATAATAATGATTCATTATTATAAATGTGGACTACTTAATTTCAAGGTCCTAATTGACCAACCCCAAGTATTCAGTGCTAGAAACAGATGTATGCAACATTAGTCACCATATTTCCTCATGGTAGACCTTCCTGGACAAAATGACACAACTGCTTGTTTCAAAGAAGCTTTAAAGTGCCAAAGTGACAGTGATAGACAATTAGTACAAAATCTAAAACTATTGCAACTCTATTATAGGCTTCCACTAAGACTCAGCTGGAATGGAGAACATCAATACAAAAACATATAAACTTTTCACTTTTTTACAATAAATGCTCACACAAATTAAAGAATACAAGCAGGATCTAACACTTTCAGAAGTTTGTGAAATGTGAACTGAGTCATGGTGTTTCCCCCTCATGTGCATCCAGCCCTGACCGTCATGAGGCTTCAATCATCCAGCCTCTTCCTCCATTGCCGTTTTGGTTCCCTAAAGGGTCTAGACTCTCTCAACCAGGACACGGAACAGAATCCAACACGGAGCAGGTCCAGCAGGCCTCTAACACAACAGAGTAAACAGCAGCAGCAGCAGCAAGGCCAAGGCCAGAGGAGAGCTCTTTAGTCCCCCCACTGCACTGCTCATCCTCAGCTGATACTGGACCACTGTCTTCCTGTAGTCTCCCTCCTTGGATTCACACTGGTACAGGCCCTCATCTGCAGACCTCATGCCATCTATCAGCAGCACTAACTGCTCCTGCTCGCTGTCCATGATCGACTGCCTCTCCTCTCCGCCCTGCATCCAGCGGTACTCGGCATGCTGGGAATGAACAGGGCAGGGCAGGAAGTGTCTGGAGGACTCAGAAACAAACTGGGTAGTATCGGGGTTGACCTCTGGGCTGGACTTCAAAGCAGCACTCTGTTGCTCTACAAGGGCAGAAGGGTAATGGAACACATGGAAATTAGATGCTAATAAAGCCCAGTGAGTCATGGTGCACGATGTCAAATTCCAGTGAGATCAGGGCGATTCATTGGCATTTGGTTAACACAGTCCCACCTGTGTGTGTGTGTGTGTGTCTGTGTGTGGGGTGGTGCAAAGACTTACCTGGTGTGCAATCATGGAGACTTTGACTCAGAACATTTTTTCCCCTGTGAAGAGAGAAATGAATAGAACACAGAATGACAAGTGTTAGTGCTGTGTGTTAGTAGAGTTAGTAGAGTAGGTTAGTGCTGATTAACTACTGGACTGGCATTGCACCTATGAATTTATCTGAGTTTAGAACGAAGAGAGGAAGTCTGCAGTTGTGGTTGTGTGGTGTGGTGTGCATGTGTGGGTGTAGGTGTGAGTATGTGTGTGTGTGGGAGGGGGGTGTTTGCAAAGAGAGAACTAGAAGACGTGCTCTATTCTATGTCATGCACAGGTAGGGGGTGTTAGAATAGAGCTCGTCTTTTAGTTCTCTCTTTGCAAACACCCCCCTCCCACACACACACAAACACACACACTCACAATCACATGTCATGTGCAGGTACCGGAGAATAAAATAATACTCTTGTGTGTCCTTTACTACTTCTCTTTTACTCAGGTACCAGAAAAGCTAGTGTTTGTCTTATACTTACAAGAGGAACAGGAAGTGACAGGAAGTGACAGGAAGACCCTTACAAAGACCCTTTTATTTCCATGTGTTAAAGATCTTAGGGTAAAGATAAAACCGCAGAGTGTTGGTTTGAAACTAGCGAGCTAAAAGGCATGCAAAGATCAACAGCATGGTAGCATACTAACTGAAGTCTTGTGGTGATACAGTTGGCAATGTCGTGCAGTGAACATTTTTCTTTTGAATCTGTGAACGATTTTTACAGGTTGTGCCTGGCTCTGCCCACCTATTGCTCAGAGTTCAGTTCATGCTGTGATTATCGTCTGGAAACTCTGTTCATATGATGAATCACTGGGCCATCCCAAACCACAGAACTACATAATGCATAGCGGTGGGAAGGTGTGTTTCTGGTCTTCACATGACCATGTAACATCAACATGAATTTGAAGATGATGGCAAAATGAGTTGCCCATAAAAACGTAGCTCTCGTCTGTCTGTCTCTCTCGTCCGTGTGCACAATAAGGCAAGGGTGACATGCCCTCTTTGCACAAGGAAAACACTTAATTTAATGGACCAAATCATCCGTTCTGCAAAACTTTATCACTAAGCCATATAGATGGCCTATATAGGCCAGAAAGTGTGGTCATGATGTCACACATTTCACAGTTCTGTGAAAGGATACACTGCATGTCTCCGAGCAACATGGGTGTGAACACAGATACTGTATGTGTAGCAACTAATCATGGAGGAGAGAGGGAGAGCGAGGGGGAGGGGGGTCTCTTACTCTGAATATGTTGAACATCTCTTTTGGTTACGGTCCCAGCCGCAGTAGGGGTCTCTTGCTAAGATGCAGTCAGCACATTGGTCCCCGTACACACTGCAGTTCCTCAGGTCAATCTGAACCACCTCAGCATTGGAGCTCACATAGAGTTTCTTCTGCAAAAGCCCAACAGGTTGCGTTAAAACTGCGAGTCTTATCAGATACTGGAAGCTCTAGGTGTATGGGTGTATGAAGCATTTTACAGGAAGCAAGACAGAGAGGGTGTGATAGAAAAGGTTAGGATAAGATAAAGAGAGGGATGTCTTGACACAGACAGAGATAAACAGATATAAAGATGAGGCAAGGAAGAATACTACATTTCCAGGGTATAAATGACTTGTACCGTTTCACAACATCCTGCAGATGCTGCAACTATTTCAATTAGCTACATGGCATACATATTATAATATACTCCAGCGTTTTGTCACAGAGACAACAGAGAATCAGAATCAAAAACTGCACCCAGATCCAGAGGTTCCGGATGACCAAAAGGGAGTTCCTGTCCTCCCAACTAAAATATGGGTTTTGTATTGGGGTGGGCTGAGATGATGGAGCTCTGGTGTGGGTTTTGTATTGGGGTGGGCTGAGATGATGGAGCTCTGGTGTGGGTTTTGTATTGGGGTGGGCTGAGATGATGGAGCTCTGGAGCGGCACTAAGCCGCAGCACAAGAGCGGGTGGTACACAAGGGCCCTAATTTATAAAACGTACTTACGCACAGATTTGATCTTAGAGTGTTTGTGCAATCAAATCAACGTAAATACCTGTACTTATTATACGGCTCTTCAGAATGTTCCAAAAAGTTCCGTTGATTTGAATGGGCCATCCCAACGTTCGCAGGTCTGTAATTTCTTTATATTCACTGCTGCGAAAAATATATGACTGCTGTCATTGGCAACGGGTTTTGTGCTTCTAATTCACATCTAGGTCCATCATTCCGCAACGCAAGTAGTCCGGTCATTTAACGTAACTGAAAGTCATTGAAACTTGAAGTCAGAAGGTGGGTTGCTTCGCATTTGCGTGAAGAACTAAACGGCAACAAAATCATTAAAAAGAGGTATTTTGGAGAAATGTCTTCTATTGTTTTGGCAAGTAACCGTATAATAAGCGGTTCCGTAGGCCTACATTCGTGCGTGTGGGCGGGCCTGCGACCATTTGCGCTGATAAAAATCGATATTACTATTAATATTAGTGCTGTCAGTTTAACGCGTTATTAACGGCGTTAACGCAAACCCATTTTAACGCCGTTCATTTTTTTATCGCGCGATTAACGCGTTTTTTTTTTTTATTTTTTTTTTTTTAGATTAACGTTCTTTTTGGCCTCGCAAACTGTGTAGTAGGCTAACGCTACGGTTTGAGTGAATGGTGAGCGCGATACGGCGAAATGGATGATAAAAAACTTCTGAATGGAAAGTTTACTTTTAAAAGTTGTGTTGTGCAAAAGAAGCGAGCTTCACTGTTGTCTGAAAATGTCAACAGGCAGCTGGCTGAAAGCAAAGAAGTAGTAGGCTTACCTTTGGTATTGGTAACCTTACTGTTACGGTTCATTGTTTCTGAAATAAGAGGCCTGACTGCTATGTTCCCAGCAAACTTGAAAAAAAGAAAATATTAAGCCATGGTTTAACTGCACTATAGTGTCCTTGTTTACCTGAAATGTGCACTTTATAATTTTATTTTGTACCGCCCTGTTTGGCAATGTTGGTTTTCAATAAGATAAAACATTTGCATAAAGCAAGCCAATCCACTTTTCCATGTTGATAAGGGCATTGAAATAAAAATAAAATGATGGAAAAAATAAATAAACGAAGGGACATTTAGAATAGATAAAAATGTGCGATTAATCGCGATTCATTTTGAGTTAACTATGACATAAATGCGATTAATCGCGATTAAATATTTTAATCGTTTGACAGCACTAATTAATATGTATACTTATGCTATTGCATTGCAAGCTTGCTCTCGTTTGTGTGTGTGTGTGCAATCTGTGTTGATCGTCTGGGAACACCTTTAATACTGCAAAAACATGCTCATTTTCAAAATCGTTTTGGTTACATTTAGTCATTTAGCAGGCGATTTTGTCCAAAGCGACATACAAGGGAGATAATATTCAAGCTACGAGCAATAGAACCTGGTGTAACAATAAATACTACTTTACATAAGAAATATAACTAAAATAAATAAAAAAAGAAGTGCAGAAATGTAACTGCTGTAATTACAAGTTACGCACTAGTCGAAGTGCCAGTTAGGACGGGAAGTGCTCTCTGAAGAGTTGGGTCTTCAAAAGCTTCTTAAAGGTAGAGAGGGACGCCCCTGCTCTGGTAGTGCTAGGTAGTTTATTCCACCAATGTGGAACTACAAATGAGAATAGTCTGGACTGCCGTACTTGCACAGACGGCAGTGTCAAACGACGCTCACTAGAAGAGCGCAGCATCCTGGGTGTAACATGGTTAATGTTGATTAAATAATATTGCCGTTTTTACTATGCCTGCACCAAAACATTTTGATAGCCTAAATGTAACATCTACTCTTACCAGTAGCACTTAATCAAAACCATACAATTTAATGTTTTTTTTATAAAGAGATACAACTTATATTGAGCAGAATTAAGTTCAGCCTATTGGTCCGGCCCTCCACAACAGTCCCACTATCTCATGTGGCCCCTTGGGGAAATGAATTGCCCACCCCTGATCTATAGCCTATAAAAAGTCTGATAGTGGCTTAGTTTTCAGTAGGAGATATGGCTGCATTGGCGTTGTTAGAGGATATTGCCAACCGCGGAGAGAAAGGGTTTTTCGTGATCGCGCAGACTTTTTGACACAGGATGATGTATGGCTGATAAGCAGAACGACTCTGTTAGAGCTTTGTGCCCAAATGGGCCCTCATCTACAGAGACGCAGCAAATGCAACCAGGCCAAACCCTTTCAGGCTCAGGTTTTGTCTGTTCCTGGCTACAGGAACGTTCCAACGAGAAATTGGAGACCAGTCGGGTATATCCCAGTCATCATTAAGCTGAATTTTGCCCGATGTTCTTCGCGGTATTATCCCTCTATTTCCGCAATTTATTAGATTTCCATACAGTGCCCAGGAACAGCGAAATGTGTAAGAGGATTTCCAGCGTAAAACAGGGTTCCCAATGGTTTCTCACCCCGATTGTGCACACTCAGACAGCCTAGGAAGCCCACTTCAATACAGCACATGCCTGTGCGTGGCCGCAGATGCGGCTTCTGGTGCTGCTCATGCCACAGGTGCGGCCGCTGGTGCTTCGGAGACGTGTCTACTACCATGTCACATACTTTGCTGTGGTCTCTTTAGACCCTTGTGAGTTAAGAAATATGAATAAAACCCTTAAAACAACCAGCGGTCTCCACGTGCTCTATTAATCTCTGCTGCTGACTTGTCTGTAGTTCGTAACAAGCTGACACTAGTTGGAATTAGCCTTCCTAAATGTTTATGTGTGTAATGTGAGTTATCACACAGAGCTTACCCAGACGTAATGCCGATGTACGAAGAACGTTTGTTCAGCAAACTAAGAACTTTTTCCTACACCTTACTGTGCATAAACACCCTCAATAATTAAAAGGTGAGCCAGTAACGTCAAGCATATTTCTAGTTTCTATATTTCTATAGACCTCTATTGTAAATAAACAGAAAAAGGCTTTATGTTCAATGTCTTACTCCATGTTTTATGCTTTATTCAGATGCTTTACGGGCAGTAGGCCTATGTGTGGACACTGTAGAAGGCTGTCGCGGACTTCGAGCATGAACTTGAGAACATCGGACATGTTCACACTTGACAGGTAGGCCGATGATATTCTGATCATATGCATCATACTGTGTTCGTTACCTGTTGCTCTTTGGTGACTGATGTCAATATTGACATTGCACACTGTGCAGAAAGCATGGTGGGGAAGTCTGAAAAGAACGGAGGCATGGCCATCTCTCCCGGTGACTATCAATGATTTTTTGAGGCGCATGCAATCTTTTTATTTTATCCGGTGGTTCTGACATGGTAGCATACTACAAGAGTTTGTCTGAAATTAGTAATATCAAAAACACCAAGAAAGCGTAACGTCAAACTATTTGTAACACAGCCAAGACACTTAGATATATTTGCCATTTTAAATCGATGGCGAACATAAAGACCGCATGGTTAACATCGTTGGGCTGAAATTAAATTAATTTAACGTCTTATCTCTGCATTACTCGTTAGTTTACCTTTCAGTGATTTTTAACTTGGTTTAATGTCCTCACTTGAAGAATTGGCCAGATGTTGGCGAGAAGGTAGAGTTAGGTAAGTATGAATGAAAAATTAATTTAGGTCTCGCTAACTGAGACCTAAACAGCGGTTGATTCTACTGAGTGCAGAGTAACCTAGTACTTCTACTGATTTCGAGGGTTATACAGAGGATAGTAACGATAGTAACTTCTATTCTGCTTCTTTGCTCTGCTGCAGCTGCCTGTATACGCCGTGGAGACTCGACACAGACAGACTTTGAAGGTTGAACCTGTTGAAAACCGGCATTGCATTACTGAGCGTTATGCGTACTTACTTGTTTTGCGTAGTTTTAGAGCATCAACTCGTACCAGCGTACTTTGATGTCAAAATGCGTGCCAGGTACGCAAAATGCGTACATGTTGGCAGGTCTGCCTCAACTGTAAGTAGTCACTGATGCTTTGCATGCTGGGATACACTGTGGAGGACTCACCTGAGAACTGTCCAGCAGCATACTGAGGATGTGTGTTCCGGGTTTGAAAGGGTGATACTCCGCAATGATGAAAGGGTCAGAGGAGTTCTCCAGGACTTTGTGAACCGCACCACTCTCTTCTGTAAACACAAACAAAAACAGAAGTAAACAAACAAACACAGTGTGTAACATGAGAAACATCACATGAGATGCCCACAATCATGCGCTTGTGATCCGCTCATGGTAAGCTGGTTTAGAGTTGCACTGTCCACAAGGCGTGACACTGCTCACTGCTTGTGACATGAAGGTAATGGTGATTCGTTTTATACCATATATTGAAGATTCAGTCTTAGGTTTGTCAGTCATGGCTTCAGGTTTATTCTTGTACAGTGGTGGCCACCAAGGGAGACAAAGCCTGAAGTTCCACTCAAAGCTTCACCTCAGACTCATCTGAATTATTCCTTCAGGGACAGTCTGTTAAATACACTGATATTAAGAGGTGTTACCGTCTATTCAAATAGGCGATGGATACATAGCTCTTTGTCTCGACCGGGGGGGGGGGGGGGGGTGAGAGTCTTGTCTCACCTCACTCCTCAGGTCAACCCAAAGTACCTTCACCCAGGAATGTTTACATGCTAGTTAAATCAAAATAAAAGTAACAATTATAACTAGGTATAAGATACATTGAATTATTGACTATGGCATATCCTTATTAACTTAAAATCTCAAATGGCCGGTCCCTTCAAAGGTGTTAAAGATAAAGAAGGAACAGCAGGTTAATACGAGTCAGAGTGTCTAAGCAAGATAAGCTTCTTACTGCGAACATGACAAAAGGGTTGGTTCTCTCAGAATCAACTATGGTAACCAATTCAGTGAATAATTAGTTCTTCAAACTCCAACACTGTTGCCTCATCTATAACATGATCATCAGGAGTCATGACCCTTGTACACTCTCTACACACTGACCCCTGACGTGCACGGACCTACGTTACACGGACAGCAGTTGTGACCAGTTCAGTTACAGTGAACTGTGCAACTTTACGACTAAGTATTGTCAAACTGGTAGCGTTAAAACACTTCTTGTCTAACTGTGACCGTGTGAGATATGCAGGTGTTTCAGTCTCCTACCCGTGGACAGCAGCAGGACATTGTGTCCCTCCTGACCCTCTGTCCCTCCGACACGGTCCACCTGGATGTGACTGTAGTTGCAGCGACTGACCAGTAGGGGGTTGCTGTGCCCGATGGGTCCCACCCAATTCATCATCTCTGGATCGCTCTTCATGTACTTGAGCAGGTCTGAGGGGAGATTCCTGCTGTCCTGAACACACTGGGCAGAAAGTAGGCAGAGAAGACACAGTGATCTCTCACAATGTAGGTCTGTTAAAGGTGCAGCTCTCACAATGTAGGCCTGTTAAAGGTGCAGCTCTCGATCAAGGCGAAAGGTGGCTGATATTTGAGCTTAAGAGAAAATCAAATGCACCCTCCCTCCTGAAGCACCTTTGTTGACTGGTTGGAATAGTGTATTACTTGGTCTGAGCCAGAACAGATAGCTGGATAATAACGTGACGTTGCTGAATTATATAAAACCATGGAAAGCCTTATAACAGTTCCATATTAGGTTCAAGGAACGGAACAGGTTGTCTTACCTCTCCGGGACGTCTAGACAGAGTTTTTGTGGGTTTTGGTGAAGAGTTGTTGAAGACTCCATCAATGTCGTTCATGGCGTACACACAAACAGCTCTCATTTCCCTGCACATACACACATACACACACACACACACACACATACGCACACACGTTTCCATTTACACACTCTGTTTGACCACCTTATCATTTTATATAACACCTGCCTCCTGAAAAGGCAAGCTGAAGAGATATCTAATTTAGACTGGGAGACAGCCTTAGAAAGAGAATGCAACAGTTTATCACAGGCTTCCAGACTTCCCTCACAGCACAGACGCAAGCTAATCATGTGTTCCAGATGTCACGTCAACCTGAGGCATTCACTTCTGCTGCCTGTTTTACTTGTGCTGCTGGTTTCCCTTCTCTCTGCTAAGTTTAGTAGGTCTGGTGAACGCAAATGGCTCTGTTGTGTGCAGACAGGTGGATGGCGCAACAGCCTCCAGCTTACCAGCCGTTTCTGAAGAGCCCGTAGACCCTGGCGTCTGCTCCATCCTCAGACGGCAGCACGGCCACGTCCAGCAGCTCGGTGTAGTACAGCTTCCTGCTGGGGTCCCCACAGGACAGGCGGCTGCTCAGCTGAGACGTCCACTGGAACTGCAGGGTGTCCTTTGAACCTCCCAGATCAGCCTAGAAAACCGTAAACCCTCTCAGTAAAAAATAACAAACTATAATAATAATAATTTAATAATAATTAATATGGTTTTTATTATTATAAGTATTACTTTTCAAGCAGTGGACACAATGTGCTTTATATAGTTAATAGACCAGTAGCCTACATAAAAGATAAAACATGTTGGGTAGCTCCTCCATGTCTGTGTGAAGGCCTTCGAGCGGACTGTTCTGGAAAGCTGTGTGATCTATCTCTCAAATGAAGGACCTGCCCTCACCGTGAGGCATACAGTACTACTCTCACATTTCAGTGCCTGGGTTGTTGTATTTACACTATTTTCACATACTACTCTCACGTTGCAGTGACTGCGTTATTGTATTTACACTATTTTCACTTGTGCCTGTGATGTCACTGCTTTATGGCCAGGGTGTTCATGGGTAAACCAACACGTGCGTTCTCACCATGCAGACTTGAGAGACACGTGGGGTGAAGATGTCAGAATCTGGGTCCTTGTCATGATTCTTCTCCGTGTAGAATGCATACAGCTTCTCCGTGTTTACTTTGACGAGTTTTCTTTCTATGATCTTCACATACTGTTGATCTACAAGGCAGAATTTACAATTCAGTTTGTTTCATTCAATCTCATTGTAGACTGCTGGCCCACTGAAGACATTACACACTGTTTTCAGGAATAAAACATTAACATTTACAACGTCTTACAGTACAAGTAGTGAGGACAGTGTTTACTTCGTTTTTCACTTTGTTCTCAGTAAGTCTCATGCTGCTCAAGATAAAAAAGTGTATTGGTGCAAAGACTAAATATACACCCTGATCTTATCACACTCCTCAAAGTCACGAGTACAGATATACACAGCGAGTCAGCATGTGAACCTTATAGTGATGGGAAGTTCGGATCATTTTACTGACTCGAATCTTTGAATCTCGTTCAGTAAAATGAACAAATCTTTTTTCGAGTTATTAGTTCATTTCAACGGGGGGGGGGGGGGGGGGGGGAGGGTGTTGCTCAATCCTTGATAGAAACAACTACATTTCCAGTAAATATTGGGAGGATCAACTTTATAGGACTAAGATGACAGTAATTCTGCTTTTGTTGAGTTTTGAGAAGCTGCTGACCTGAACGGCTTGAGGGAGGCTTCATTTGGTCTTTGACGTTATAAAGACGCTTTCTGTAGATGCCATCCTTATCTCTCACACCAGACTGTGTGGTGTAGAGGATCTCCCCTAAAGACAGGAACACAGCAGTACTATTACTATTCAACACACTCACGCACGCACACACGCACACTCACGCACGCACACACGCACGCTCACACACGCACACACACACACACACACACACACACACACACAAGAAGACCCTACTGACACGTACTGTTCTAAGTACGTACAGAGGTTGCAGAAGTTCAGTGTACCTCATTGACCACTCTGCAGTCATCTATCTGTCAGCCAGTGGAATCAGGGGTGAACTTTAGTGACACTTTATTTACTGGAGAAGCAAACACTAAGTCAGCAGTTTCAACCTACCAGTGAGTAGTGCTGGCTCTCCCCCTCCATAAATGGATGTGCAGTTTGTTGAACCATTCACGTCCTGTGAAACCAAAACTCAAGTTCATATGCATACAGTTGCCAATGAGGTCAAACCATACCACTGATAAAATAGTTACACCCCATGGTTGGTTATACACTCAACTTACGATCCAATTCACAATGCTGGGCTCATAGTTCGATTCCTTGACAATATTTTAAGTCACTGAATTGAAAGAATGAATGGTCTAGAACATCGGTTCCCAAACTGGGGTACGCGTACCCCCAGGGGTACGCGAAGTGGTTCAGGGGGTACGCGGGGAGAAAATTTCCACGATAACGGAAAACGGACGGAATTCGCGGAATGTACCCTTTGAAACAGAATTGCAACTTTCAGACGGAAACATCATTTTGTGCATCAAAAATCGCCCAAATTCCCCTGTATTTTGCCCTGCAAGGCTGTATTTCTTTCTAATAAACACAACAACGATCGCAACGATGAACAAGCATTAATTAAAAAACAAAACCACTGAGAAAATGTCACGTCTGTGCTGAACTCCGCTATGGCCACGCTCCCCTGTCCAACTGCCTGTAAAATTAATTTGCTCATCTTCCCAATCGCCTGCAAATAATGTTTTTTTTTAGTCTTCTGTTCTGTTGATGGCTGGCAAACAACAACCTTAGAAGGTTTGGGTCACTTAAAACAACGGAATCCACCTAAAAGGTGAAAAGGAAAACCTTTTTTTTTTTTCAACGGGGGGGGGGGGGGGGGGGAGCGGTGCTGGAGATTGAATGTCTGAAGGGGTACGGGACTGTAAAAAGTTTGGGAACCACTGGTCTTGAACACTGTCAGGTAGTGGGCTCTATCACTGTATGTGCTACCAGTGCAATGCGCTACACCACAGTCTTGCATTTCAACTGATGTTGCAAGTTTCACAGGTTAGCGTAGCAGGCTAGCAGTGCAATGTGCTTCACCACACAAGTTTCACAGGTTAGCGTAGCAGGCTAGCAGTGCAATGTGCTTCACACAAGTTTCACAGGTTAGCGTAGCAGGCTAGCAGTGCAATGTGCTTCACCACACAAGTTTCACAGGTTAGCGTAGCAGGCTAGCAGTGCAATGTGCTTCACCACACAAGTTTCACAGGTTAGCGTAGCTGGCTAGCAGTGCAATGTGCTTCACCTAACAAGTTTCGCAGGTTAGCGTAGCAGACTAGCAGTGCAATGATACAGCTAGGCAAGAGCTCCATTCAAAACGGAGAGAAATCAGATGTGTGGCAACATTTTGGTTTCCCTGCTATTTGACAGGGCAACAGCAAAACATATTACGAATGAAACCAAAATGGTTTCTTAAAGGCCAAACATTTCTCGCACCTCTCACCCAAGATGGAACCAGATGCGTACGAGTCTTTATCACTAATTGTCAAGCTAATTCTGGCTTTTATGAGAACTAATGATAATAAACATCGTCCACAACAATCCAGCTTCTACCCTGCTCACTTTACACTTTTGCAGCGTGGTGTGCCGTGATATAAGGAATCGTTTAACTCCTACACTGTACCTTGTCGCAGCAGGTACCTTTTGGGATCTGTCTACCCGCTGTGCACACAAACAGAGGGTATCCATCTCTCCCTGGCTGCATCACGGTGATACCACAGTCCTGAATAATGAGGAGAGATAGATCCATATTCAGGTATCATCACTGAAGTTATTTACGTTGTCTTAACAGTATGTTGGTGCTTTGCAATCAGTTAAACATTGAGGTGATGTATGCAGTATATTTTTATCAGTATGTGCCCTCCCTGGGTGGCAAACACCTTGATCATTTCTGTCTGATGATTTTTGTTTAATGTGTGTGTGTGTGTGTGTGTGTGTGTGTGTGTGTGTGTGGTCTCCTGGAGCATACTTCATCATACTAACCGTCTTTACTGTATCACACGGAATCGGAATTCTCTGCACCTAAACAGAACACAAAAGAGGAGAATCTGCATAATCAAATCATTCCAAAACACCACATCCTGGCATTAAGCATACTATATTTAGCATACTAGAAAATGCACAAAAACAAGACAAGAATACGTGTTTGCCTCTGTACAGTGTTTTGTTAAGTTGGCAAATTTCACACTACTGCCATCAGTGGAGCTATTGTCCCACAGGTTTCACCTTGCTCTAGACATGATCTCATACAGGTAGGTGACTGTTAAACACAACAAGAGCCCTGACCATTGTCTGGCCTTGGTTCTTCTGGAAATTGAGATGGAACAGATGTCTTCCACCTCCGGCATAAATCTCATCTTTAGATCCCAGAATCAGCTTCATAGTGGTAAGGTGTTTATCCATCTGCTCAACCAGCAGCCCACGTTGAAATGTAATTTCTGAAAGAACAGTCAAAACATCAACATGACAAAAGGTGTGGCATTTAAAAAATAATGAATGAACCGTGACTGAAACATCACTGTAAGAACATGGTTCACAGACAAGGCCAACTGCATGCAAAGTTTAAAAGGCTCAGGTAACTCAACTGCCTACACTTAAGCTATGACTACAACGCGGGTAGCCAAAATACCCTGGGAGACAAGCTCAAGCAAACCCTATGGTTAAGAATTACTGCTGACTCATAGCAGAAACCATGCCAGACTGACTGAGAAGAAATACTTTGGTCGGCATTTCACAGCGGCTTCAATGCGCAGTAATTAGTCTAAAAGCATCACTAAAGGACAGAGGCACTATGGTTTGAACACTCACTTCTAGCATTAGAATACTGCAGCGGTAGATAGTCCTGCTGCAAAATCATTTCTAACTAATAAATAAGGCGTCATCTCAGAATTCAAGTCACAATTGTGGCCCAATATTTGCAATGTAAACTGTAGATTATATTTTAGATGAGACTTTATTCTCATTCAGCACAGAATGGGTAGAAAGCCAATAAAATTCAGTTCGCATTTCCAGAAGTGCAAAAATAAAGTATTATTTACAGATTGCACCCACAGTCATAATTTAGAAATATTTTAGTGGCACAAAACACACACAGCATTTAGTTTGCGCAGCGTAGCGGAGACGCTCACCGGGTTATCACGCATATAACTTTTCCTAGGCAATATTTGTTAACTTAGCCTAATCTGGTTTTGAATATAGGGTACCACTCGTGCGAAGGAAATCACCGGCAGATTGTCGCAGGACATTACGCAGATCTTGTCAAGCACTGACAAAGCATGCATGCGTAATGCCCATCATAGGCCTGATTTCTTCAATGCAATGCCATTTTGGATAGTGTTGTGTGTTCTGCTGGTAACAACAGGTAGGCTAATCAGCGAATGTTGCATTTGTTTCACCAACTTTATTAGGAGACGGGCAAACACCTGTCTCTGCGCTGAAGCTGCGTTTTTTTGCACCCCCTGGCCCAAATCTCAAACTTCGCCCATGGGCCTATGTGTTTACGTTGTGATGCCCAAATAATAAAGGCTATACTATAAAACAAACACATGTGATGTGGTCAGATAACTAAGGCCATTTGAGCGCCTAACTAATAGTGGACAATGCAAGGCTACCTTTCAATTTGGGATCTCAGTGGGCTGCACACAGCCAAACTTAATAAGATACTGTTTAAGTGGCACAATAAAGGCCGAAATTGTAAGATAGGCTTAGCCTAATCTATGGCCCCATCTTCAAATATTTTTTAAATGTCAGACTCAAAGTTCAATGAAGTGAGGGTCCTTCTCGTAAATTGGAGGGTCCGCACACTGCCGGAATACTGGCACCAGTTCTTGGTCCACAACTTTGTTTGACGTATTGCCTAGTAGGCCTATTATTATTATTATTATTATTATTATTATTATTAACCTAGGTTATTTAGAATGATGCAGGTTTTTTGCTCTGAAAGTTGGATATCATAAAAGGTTTTTTTTTATCATCGCGATGCAAATGCATGTGTGTATAATAATATTCTGAATTAAAGTTCATGGTTGTGAAATAAATTAATTCATATGTTTATGATTGTGTAATCAATTAATTCATCAATATAGCTTTGGATAGAATATACACAAAAGAAGGAATAGCCATCCAGATATATAGACTAATTTGTTAATTTGCTGATCCAACACATAATGATTCAAATTATAGCCTACAACATTCAGTTCACATTCAAATTTAAAGAGTATGTCGACTGATATATGTATGCTCCAACTAACGAACTGACAATTGATATGGCAAAAAGTAATTGGCTGCAGAGCCATGGCAGGTTAAACCAATGATTCCAAATAACAGCAACATAAAACTTTCTTAGGTTAGCCTAAACATACTCACACAACTTATTTTATATACATACTCATACAACTGCCGAACAGTGCAGTCAGTCAACACCATAGGCTACCAAATGGTCTGAAATAACCCAACATCAAAAACATCCCTGGACACTTACCACGTTCTGTCAATTTCAATCTAGCTTTGTGGTAACTCTCCGCCATTGCCTGTGGGGTAATTATTAAGAGAACGAGCAGGAAAAGACCGACGTTAGCCATCGCAACTCAAACTTCAAATGAGTGCTGCTCTACTACCGCACTGAAAATGTATGTGAGGGGAAGAGGCGTTCAATTCCACAAATCAACCGCGTGGTGTTTGGAACCTCTTCTTGAAGTTATTTTTGAAAATGATATCGGTTCCATTGAAACTGTCGCTGTTTGGAACTGTGACGGGTTTAAGCAATAAGCCCCAAGAGGCCGTGGTTTGCGCTGATTTTAGAACAGGTAAGGGGAGTTGTTAGGCACGACGCGAAGCGGAGTGCCTAAAACCGCCTTACCTGTTCTAAAATCAGCGCAAAACACGGCCTCGCGGGGCTTATTGCTTTTCTAAAACTGTCACTACAAATATCTGATATGGTTTCATTAAATAACGACAATTACATTTAAGAAACAAAATAGTTTAATAACAAACTGTCATTCTTCCGCCACTACAAAGTATAGTTCCTAAATAAATCGTTGCCATGCAACAGCCAGATGGAACACTTGCGCTACCGACAAAAAAGGGGTGCTTATTTATTCACATTAAATTGTATATCGCCATTAATACTGCAATTGTTGAAATAGTTTTCAAATGGGCTCCTCTTTGCTGGTGCAGCGACAGGGGTATCTTGATGTTGACGCTTCAGTGTCCCAGATGATGTTGCAAGGATGTTGCTCCACTCCTTCCTCTTGCTGTAATTTGGACGCCAGTACGATTTCAGTGACAACTCGCACCTATCTATGTCCCGTCACTGCCATAATCTCTCTCCCCTAGGCCAGCGTCAGCTTTGTAACGTCTTTCTTTCTTTGAAATATTCCATGCGCAGTAATATGGAATGTTATCATAGAATGTTATGAGGACAACTTGAAAGGTTATGCTGCATTTTACAACGGCATGGAACGCGATTTAGCCAATCACAATCAAGGATTGGAACAATCAGTTTTAGAAGACTTGTTCTACTTTACTTACCGTTATTAATGTTTCATGATGTGTTCTGTGTGGAGCAGCATAAGAACTACGATCGTATTGTAATACCTCCTAACATACTAGGGGGCATCAAAGCTCGGTGAAAAGAATCCAGAAAACTGCATTTCACACCAAGGTCCACATACAGTAGCTGATGAAACCGATTCATTTATACTGCTCTATATTACTGAATACCTTGAGCCTATAGACTGGTTCATATGAATAGGCAGGGTTTTGTGACCCATCTAAAATATATATGGATTATGCAAAACATATTGTTAATACACACACACACACACACACACACACACACACACACACACACACACACACAGAGAGAAATACATGCCAGCAATATTTATTTACAACAGTGGCAAATGGTGAAATGAAATAAACAATAATTCAGGATTTTTTCCAGGTATAAGCTATTAAGTGCTATTAACTTTGAGACTTTGCCTCCATATCAGTGAGGGAGACATAAGGGGGATGGGGGGGGGGCACTGTACATACACTGTACCCCTACAAACGTGATTCAGAATCATAAATAGGATTATTGCCTAGTAGGTTTACACACACAAGGAATTTGTCTTGGTTGTGTGGCACTAATAGGTTAAGAGTACAAAGACAGACATCTTTCCCCACAAAAAGGAACATAAATAAAGACAATAACAATCTGAATATAAATGTACAGTACATAGAGCTCAATATGTATCAATATAGGTCCTGGAGCGATGTTCATACTCTGCTGAGACGTCTTTGTTAGGCTCAATTCAGGCCTCAACGTCTATATATTTCCCCCCAAAAAAATACCTAGACCTAGTGTATGTGACTCGAGTGGTGTTTTTATAGCCTAGTACCTACAGTATAAAGGCGATTCAGATCTCAATATCAATACAGAGTATTTCTAAAAGGACCTGTTGACATCATTCACAACTAATCGCAAAGTTACGGAGTGCCATTTTTGTGTTCCATATTTAAAATAGATATGTATATACAATACATACACAAACATACAGCACAAACAATATTAATATACACCCGTGACCAGGGGCGGTTTTCATAAGACGTGGGGGGCGGCAAGAGCACTTAAAAAAAAAAAATCATCTGGGCCGCGAAGCGGTTTTCTATTATCTATCATATCACTGTGTGTGGAATTGGCAAATTGGCGCCCCCTGCAGCTGCAGGCGCCTCTGCTCGCTAAGAAGGTGCCGTGGACAGATCCTGAGTGAGAAGGGAGAAGGGGGAAGGGGAGGGGGCGCGGGGGACAGTTCACCTCTGGGTCTCCCAAAATAAATAATTATAGGCGTATAATTCCTGCATGTTTTCGTTTTTCTGAATTGTGTGAAATGGCTAATACAAATAGGTAATACAGAACGATTATGTGGTTACCAAGGGCAAGGTGAATTGGTGGAAGGAGACCACTGACTGCTTCAACTTATCCAACTGGTGAAGGTAGTACGTAGTTAGCAGAGTATATAGATAGATAGATACTTTATTTATGCCGAGGGAAATTAAATACATCTTTTACAGAGTAGTCTATTACATTATCAAGATAACTATTGAAGGATGCTCAAGTGGACAAGGTAAAAATGTGTTTTCAGTCAAGTGTAACCTAACCTAAATTCCTATTAAGGCAACCAGCTAATGTTGAGCACCAACAGAATTGTTTGCTAGCTAGCGTTAGCTAGCTGATTTGACCATAGGGTATGAACATGTTCATTCATCTTGCCACTAGGCTAAAGTATTAGCGAAGTCCCGCTAGCCACAACTAACAGAATATAACAGCATACAGAGTACTAGTATACTCTTAATAAGGAACAGGTCGATAGCTAGCTGGTTAGACCATATATTTCCTTTTGACACAACTATACTAGCCAGCGTTAGCGAAATCCCGTTAGCCACGATTAGCTAACTCAACTAAACCATAATGCATGTTGAGTGCTTGCACAACCTAACTTGCAGAGAGCTGGTTAGCTAACATTAATGTACATGATGTGTGCATTGATTCTCTTAAGTGTGTTATTCAAATGTTCTATTGAAGGATTTGTGCAATTGATACATTTAAGTTTGTCTTTCACTTATATTGTTATAATAAAAAATAAATAAGATTCTTTTTTTTTTCGGCGGGGGGCGCTCAGAGGGGGTTTCGCCCGGGGCGTAATTCCATGTAGAACCGCCACTGCCCGTGACAGCTGAAGAACAAAGAGTACATTGTGACTTTTGCACTTCAAATCAGTTAAAGTGGCATTATGCAGTAATTGTACTTCAGGGTTAGGATTAGGATAAGCAGTTTTACCTTAAAATAACAGCTTTAAAAAAATTGGGGCGTACAATGACTTTTAATATGGAGAATCGCTTCCGTGCCGTTGCCATACAAGGGTCCGTAGGTACACATATTACTGGGTTATGTAGGTTTGGCTGAAGCCGCCCGGTTTCTACTGCCTGCCGAACTAGTAAGTAGCTTATTTGCCGTCTTGCTTTGTCTTGTGTTGCACTTGCTTGATGTTTGACCGTGTTAGGACAGTTGTTGACCAGCTAGTTTGTCATAGTGTCAAAGTAAGCACATTTCAAGAGGTTTCGCTAGTTTTAGCCGCTAGCATCTTGTTAGCGATTAGCAATTTTTCCGTTATGCTGCTTTAACAAGACAGTAAAGTAATGCTGAAAGATAGAAACAAAAAAGCAGATCAGGCGTTTCTATATATTCCCTTAAAGTACTTTTCATTAGTACAATTTAATTTCACCCCCTTATGCACAATTTGTTGTTTCATCAGACACACAATTTGAATGACTTCAATAGGCCAGTACTGTTGGCTTACTGTATGCGATTCAGCTGGTGCTTACCATGCCCTAGTTTGAGATGGTGCCATAAAGCATTATGTAGTTCTAGCGAAAAGGTGTTGAGCCCTGCCCCTGTCCACCAAAGTTACATGCAAGTGCAATACCAGGTGTACCAGGCGTTCTATGGCAGTGGCACATACACCATTCTCCATATTGCAAGTCAGTGTACCACCAAAATGCTGTTATTTTAAGGTAAACTTGTTACATAGTGTTGGTTTAATTCATAGCCGGCTTTTCCTGACTGTGAACAATGAAAGCCAAAATAATAATGATTAACATATGAAACATCACAAACAGTTGAGTCATGCTTTGATGATCTGCATCCTCCTTGCGGTTCCCCGGACAAAGCTGGCAAACACGGGGGATTGTGCCTTCTCTTCGCTGGGGCCATGCCTTTGGAATAAGCTTCCGGAGAAGATTAGGGCCTTAGGCTTCCTCGCTGCTTTTAAATCCAATCTTAAAACTCACCTGTTCCTCTCTGCCTTCCCCTAAGTTCTTGGTTTTGTGTTGTTTAGATTGCGTTTTTTTGGGGTAATTGTTCAGTTTTAATACATATTCTTCGATTTCATTATGATTATATTAATTATTTGTATTTTATTCGTATTTTTTTTTTAGCGTTCACTATGGGGGCCCGTCATAATATCTTGCACCTGGGCCCGTCATTACTACGTTACGCCACTGGTGTTAACGGTCACATATTAGAACGTAACGTATCTAAATGAATAATAATTACATTTTACGTTTCAACGAACTAACACAGTTCATAGAATTTAAACATAGGTCACTTAAACATATTTATCACAGTGTGAGACAGCGAAAAAACTTAGTCATTGTTTTCCAGGGTACGAGGAAAAGCATAATTTAATAGAGGCTTACTAGATATGTGCGTTGCTAACTGTCACGGTTGTTCCCTATCTCACGAGACGAGTATGATGTCAAAGTAAAAGTCCATCAACAGAAAGAAATACAATACTGTGTGCGTGCAGGGATGGATTACCGAACGGGCCTACCGGGCCCAGGCTCAAGGGCCCATGAGCTCAGGGGGGGGGGGCCTAAACCAGAGCCTCTGCGTGAAGTCGCTGTTATTAACTTTGCTTGCTGTCAATTGTTTTTAGACTTTGTATTTGTTAATATCAGAGGTAGCTTAAATGTATCTCTTATTTGTGGTTGGAAGCGGTGTATTTTGTTACACGTCCTGACCCATGGTTTCATAATCTGTCCATGTGTGCGTTTCCATAACAACAATACACTACAACATGAAACATGAAATCACTCCAAGCAATATACATTTGCTGACCTAAATAAGATGCTATTTGTTATTACTTGAGGTTATTTCAATAATTGACCATTTTAAGCTTGGCCTACCATTTTATGGTTGCGATGAGGGACAAGTGGGGCTTGAAAAGGCCCCCTTGTTCAAAGTGGGGAATGACAGAAAAAGTTTGAGAACCAGTGAGATGAAGCCTTCTGGTTCTCGTTGCACAGCTGTATACCAGCCACTAGAGGGTGTCATTCTCACATGGCCAGCTCAGTGTTCCGACTATGATGATTCACACCATGTGTGTCTGAATTTTTGTTGTAGTGTCTGATTTTCTCAAGTTGTGTGTGTGTGTGAGTGTGTGTGTGTGAGAGAGAGAGTGCATACCAGTTACACACATCTGGATGCATCATGAATTTAATCTATGAGCGTTGGGATTCAGTTCCCTGTTCCACTACATGTTTTTACAGGCAAGTTTGACACTGTATGAAGACATAGGAAGGACAGGATATTCAGGGTGTGTGTGTGTGTGTGTGTATGTGTTATGCCAAGATTCTGATGCTGCCCACTGTATAAACCTCCCATATTCTTCAAGAATGTGCATCATACCCAACATTTGTATTACGTGTGTGTGTGTGTGTGCGTGTATGTGTGTGCGTGCATTTGTTCCCAAACTAAACACCTTAATCAGTCGAACTGAAGTTCCAAAACAACATCTGAATGTGAAGTGACTGTACCAAGTCCACTCGGATGCCATACGTGACCAGGCATGCAACTAGGTCTTACCTTCTACCAGATCCAGCGTAGACTACTTGGATTAGTTTGGATGAGCCTAAAGTAGAGAGATCCATGATGTTTGAGACACTGAGCTTTTATGCCATTCACTGTGTCACTCAGTGGATCACACAAAGAGTCTGCTCAACTAGTCTTAGTCCAAGTGCTTAGTCTACTGGTCAAGATTAGACCAGACTAAGTAATAGACTGCACAGACGTCCCCACGCTAAACCCAAGAGAAGAGCACCGAGGCCCATGGACTAGCTCATAGCTTTGTTTGTGTGTTGGCCTGTTTGGAAGTGGATGGCAACAGGTGGTAGAAATGGCTGTTTGATTGGGATTCGTCTGTCACGACCCAGCCTGGTCTGCCCCGCCCCCTGCTATCAGTGCTGTCTCTTTCCACAGCTGAGTAGCAGAATCTGCGAAGGTGTGCCGAATGAGGCCTTGATGAGCTGAAACATAAGAAGGCCTTGGCGCAGTGTGCAGGAGGCTCCCTATCCTCGACGTGTCGTTGATGTTTGTTTGTTGGACATGTGTACACTACTTAGACACCCGCTTGCTCCACACTTTTATTTCTGACAATTACACTGACTGTTTCTACTATACTTTAATAAATATTATTTTATTATACAAGCTTGCGTGTTGAACTCCCATTCATGTTACATGCAGAGAGCCTTGCATGTGACAAACACACTGTCAGACACACACTGCATTTGGACTCCAGTTATGAACTCCAGCTGGTGCTGAAGATGACCTGTGACCTGACCTTTGACCTGAAGATGACCTGTGTGCATGTTTGAGAGTGTATGCAGATGTGCACAAAATGACTGTAGATTTGGGTATGCGCATACACACACACAAATGCACATTGACAGGACATTGGCTCTAGCGATTTTTTTTAAACTGATTTGGTTTGTTTTTTGCTGTTTGATGTTGCTTGTTTTGTTTTCTGTACGGGATGAGGTTTTGTAACTCAGGTAACTGTGAATTGTGCAGAGCCTTGTCCAATGAAGCTTTGAGCTGTTTTTTTACTGTTTTTTACTGTTTACTGACGTCTGTGGTCATGCAATCCTTTGAGAGACTGGTATTGACCCATCTGAAGGGCATCACAGGCCCCCTGCTGGACCCTCTGCAGTTTGCCTACAGAGCAAACAGGTCAGTGGATGATGCAGTCAACATGGGGCTGCACTACATCCTGCAACACCTCGACTCCCCAGGGACCTATGCAAGGATGCTGTTCGTGGACTTCAGCTCGGCGTTCAACACCATCATTCCAGAAGTCCTCCTCACCAAACTCACCCAGCTCACTGTGCCTGCCTCCACCTGTCAGTGGATCACAAACTTCCTGATAGACAGGAAGCAGCAGGTGAGGCTGGGTGAAACAACATCCAGCACCCGGTCAGTCAGCACTGGTGCACCTCAGGGATGCGTGCTCTCCCCACTGCTCTTCACCCTCTACACCAACGACTGCACCTCAGGAGACCCATCTGTTAAACTCCTAAAATTCGCAGACGACACATCAGTCATCGGCCTCATCCGTGATGATGATGAGTTTGCATATAGGCGGGAAGTTGAACAGCTGGTCCTGTGGTGCGGTTGAAACAACCTAGAGCTGAACACGCTTAAAACCGTGGAGATGACAGTGGACTTCAGGAGGAGCCCCCCAGCACTGCCCCCCCTCATCATACACAACAGTACTGTGTTGGCTGTGGAATCCTTCAGGTTTCTGGGATCCACAATCTCCCGGAATCTGAAGTGGGAACCCAACATCAACACCATCATCAAGAAGGCCCAGCAGAGGATGTACTTCCTGCGCCAGCTTAGGAAGTACAACCTGCCTCAGGATTTGCTGATCATGTTCTACACCGCAGTCATAGAGTCTGTTCTGTGCACTTCAATCACTGTCTGGTTTGGATCGGCCACCAAACTGGACAAGAACAGACTCCAACGGACAGTCAGGTCTGCAGAAAAGATCATCAGTGCCAACCTGCCCACCATCCAAGACCTGTACACCTCCAGTCAGGAAACGGGCAGGAAAAATCACTGCAGACCCCTCACACCCCGGACACAAATTATTCAAACTCCTCTCCTCTGGTAGACGCTACAGATCACTGTTCGCCAAAACCTCCAGACACAAAAACAGTTTCTTCCCCCTCGCCGTCTCACTACTGAACAACTAACCCACTGTAGCATATATATTTATATTTATATATTTATCCCTGCACTTCTCGCACTCTCCACTTCTTCTTTGCACTACTGTTGTGCAACATTTCACAGCTACTGTATATAGCCATTCCACCTTGTACATACTTTCTTAAACTCCTTAGTCCATTGCACTGTTTGTTTGTTTGTTTGTATTGTGTTGTATATTTTGTGTAAGCACACTGAGAGTCACTTTACCAAGTCAAATTCCTTGTTTGTGCAAACTCACTTGGCCAATAAAACCTGATTCTGATTCTGAAAATGAATAACCTGATCTGTGTATTTTAGATGCATACATATGCAAGTGGTTATTGAATACCTCATTTATCAATTTATATTGTTTTAGGTTTTTTTTGGCTTAAAGTTGTTCAATGCTCCATTATACAAAATAATCAATGGGGTTTGTGCATATTTTTGTACTGTTGTTATTAATATTATTGACATGATAATAATTATGGTATTACAGATTTTTACAAAAATCTTTTTTTTAAATTCATAACAGAAAACCTAAGGACAAAACCCATGTGAATGCTTGTTAATTTGGTTTGTGCTGATTGTATTTAAAAAGAGGAGCACTTTCCCCAAAGACAACAGTGTGGAGTGTGCATGAGTACGTGGGCGTGCAAGTTACAGCCCCCCACCCCCCAACCCTTCGTTTAAAGGAAACAAAGCAGTTACACACATCCCCCCGTTTCTCTCTCTCTCTCTCTCTCTCTCTCTCTCTCTCTCTCTTTCTCTGCCCACTTGAATGTTTCTGAGGTGGGAACAGGCCTCAGACTCATACCAGACACAAACGTGTGGGCACAAACATACCCAGAAACAAATTTAAATAAAACCGTTTCAGTTCTAAAGAAAAGTGATTTTATTGTGTGTGTGAATTTATGTGTGAGTTAATGCATGCACTAGCCGTTTTAGCAAATGTCTGTCCGAAAAAACGGTAGAATAGGCCAAAGATATATCAGTTATAAGTTATGAATACTGCTCTAATGCCTGTGCAGTATTATGCTGACATTCTCACAGATAGGGACGAGCGCATCAGATCACACTCTGTTCTGTCCATCAAGCCAAATCTGCCATATCAAGCAAAGTCTGGGATCCTGGCGTCCTACTCCGTGTGAGGACATGGCCACCATTGGTTTTAAATCTGGTCATTTCAACGACCTCTGTGTATAATTTGATTCAGGTGGTCAGTGTCTAAATAACCTGACCCTTATTTTTCTAATGTGTCTGTTAACTGCAGTCCATATGTACCATACCATACCTAGACACTTACGGCAACTATGAGATTATAGCCGTTAGCCTACTTCATGTAGCCTGTCGTAACTCTTCAGTGCAATGTCCTATCATAAAACTGATAAGTAAAAGTACTTGAGACTATGCCTGTTATAATCATAACCGATGGTATTCAAGGAAATAAAAATGTCATGGTAACCTTATCTGCTCCTGTTATGATAGCACTCAAATTAGATGCCATAAAAGCAATGCTGTCGTATCACGGAATACGGTAGCAGCGGCAAACAGCCATGTTTTGACCAGAGCGATCATGGGTCCTCATTTTCACACGGTACAGGCCAGCGGCGGCTCCTGGAAAAATTATGGGGGGGGGGGGGATTTTTTGATAATGATTAAGGCGACCCATTCAGTAGGTACATTTAGCAAGAACATTGTATCAATTTGTTTGGTAGCTGATTAACTCATACAGCAATACCTTTTTGTCCACTAGATCGCAGCACACAACAGAAAGATTCCCACCTAGCTACATAGCGATAGAGTAGCTAGTTACAGGTGGAAAGCTATGGAAGAAAGGTGCATGCAGGAGGCTTCATAAGCAAAAATGATGTGGCTCCACAATAAATGATCCCACTTATTCATTATTCACATTACTCAAATGTTGTATGATGTAAAATAGCTTAACAGGACACATGATATGTCCAGTAACAACATAAAGAAGGGGGCAACATATAAGTCAAGTCAAATGTATTTATAAAGTGCTTTACAATTTAAAAAAAACAATTACAATAAAATCAAATAGAAAAACAGAAGAAAACCATCAACTAAGCATCTATATACACAGAAAGCAAATATACAAATTAGCAATTCAGATCAGAAGGGTCCAAATGCTAAAGAATAAAAGTGGGTTTTGAGCCTGGACTTGAAGTCAATAGGGGGGCTGATCTTATATAGGGGGATGCTGTTCCACAGTCTGGGGCTGCAACAGCTAATACGCGGTCACCACTGGATTTAAGCTTTGATTGGGGGACTGCCAGGAGTTAAGTTAGACAACCTGAGGGGCCTGGCGGTGGAATAAAGCTTAATTTATGGTTCTCTGTTTTCAGAGACACGCAAGCGCAAGAGCCCCTTGCGTGCTTTCGTACCCCTTCTTCAGCTAGAGCTGGGGCCCCTTGTGTCACAGAAGCCGTCTGGGTAAGACCCGACGCACATCCAAGACTCACTACTGTGAGCCACTTCATAGCCTGCTAACCACAATTTTCTTTTGTACCAATTCTTGGTAAATCCTCGGGTGTAGGATTTTCCCCCCTTTGTGGAAAGCTGTTGAATGGATACATTTGGTCTAGGAGGCCCTAATTGTTATGTTGTCAATTTATCTTGATTCGTACGCAGAATAAAAGGAGTTTCTTTCAAAGAGCGAATCGAATTGTTGCACTGAACGTTAGCCATCTTGACAGAATGTAACTTTATCAAAGCCGTATGACGTACTTATACGCAGTTACGTATGACGAAAGCACGGTGGGGCGAGCCCTCCCGGAATATAGACATATATACATAAGTCCCGGAACCCACAGAGATTGCATTGAGAGACCTGTTTTGTGATGTAAAATGTATTTTGCATGAGTCTATGAGAGACTTCTAAGAAAACCAATAATAATGATTCATTATTACAATTGTGGACTAGTTAATTTCAAGATCCTAATTGACCAACCCCAAGTATTCAGTGCTAGAAACAGATGTATGTAACATTAGTCACCATATTTCCTCATGGTAGACCTTCCTGGACAAAATGACACAACTGCTTGTTTCAAAGAGGCTTTAAAGTGACAAAGTGACACAAAAAAAAGTACAATATCTAAAACTTTTGCAACTCTTTTATAGGCTTTCACCAAGAAACGGCTGCAATGGTGAACATCAATACAAAAATAAATAAACTTTGAACCTTTTAAAAATAAAATCTTACAAAATTAAAGAATACAAGCAGGATCTAACACTTTGAGAAGTTTGTGAAATGAGAACGGAGTCATGCGTTTCCCCCTCATGTGCACCCAGCCCTGACCGTCAT
Source organism: Clupea harengus (assembly GCF_900700415.2). NCBI lineage: Eukaryota > Metazoa > Chordata > Actinopteri > Clupeiformes > Clupeidae > Clupea > Clupea harengus. The sequence goes on from NC_045157.1 coordinate 2,763,257, forward strand.
GCTCTCATCATTTAGCCTCTTCCTCCATTGCGTTTTGGTTCCTTAAACAGTCTGTGTGGGTTTAAGAGCCTCATGTCTACATTCACAGTGAAACAGTCCTGGTTCTTCTGGTGTGAAATTCCAACCAAGGCCTCATATTCTCATTCTCTCTCTCTCTCTCTCTCTCTCTCTATATATATATATCTCTGTCCCTCTCTCCTGACAGTCATGCGGGTCGTGCCCAATAACACACTCATGATGGTGATTGTCGTAGCTGGGTTCTCACACATTCTTCCTTGACTCTCCTGTTTTATGATACGATTGTTATTATTACACTGCACAAACTGTCTATTTCTGTTCACTCTATGTAGACAGACACACTTTCTCTCTCTCTCTCTCTCTATCTATCTCCCTCTCCCTCTCCCTCTCTCTCTCTCTATCTCCGTCGCTGACTCTCACTCACACTCCCAACCAGGACACGGAACAGGACCCAACACAGAGCAGGCCTCTAACACAACAGAGTAAACAGCAGCAGCAAGGCCAAGGCCAGAGGAGAGCTCTTTAGTCCCCCCACTGCACTGCTCATCCTCAGCTGATACTGGACCACTGTCTTCCTGTAGTCTCCCTCCCTGGCCTCACACTGGTACAGGCCCTCATCTTTAGCCCTCATGCCATCTATCAACAGCACTAACTGCTCCTGCTGGCTGTCCATGATCGACTGCCTCTCCTCTCCGCCCTGCATCCAGCGGTACTCGGCATGCTGGGAATGAACGGGGCAGGGCAGGAAGTGTCTGGAGGACTCCAAAACATACCGGGTAGTATCAGGGATGGACCTCTCTGGCCTGGGCATTGGAGCGGCACTCAGTTGCCCTACAAGGGCAGAAGGGTAATGGAACACATGGAAATTAGATGCTAATAAAGCCCAGTGAGGCATGGTGCATGGTGCCATATTCCGGTAAGATCAGGGCATCTCATTTGCATTTGGTTAACACAGTCCCACCTGTGTGTGTGTGTGTGTGTGTGTGTGTCTGTGTGTGTGTGTGTGTTGAGGGGGGTGCACAGAAAGACTTACGTTGTTTGCAATCATGGATACTTTGACTCAGAACATCCTGATTGTTTCCCCTGTGAAGAGGAGAGAAATGAATATAACACTGAATGACGAGTGAGTGTTAGTGCTGTGTGTTAGTAGAGTAGGTTAGTGCTGATGAACTACTGGACTGGCATTGCATCTCTGAACTTGATCTGAGTTTAAAACGAAAAGAGGAAGTCTGCGGTTGAGGATGTGTGGTGTGGTGTGCATGTGTGGGTGTATGTGTGTGTGTGTGTGTGTGGGAGGAAGGGGGGGTGTTTGCAAAGAGAGAACTAAAAGACGTGCTCTATTCTATGCCATGTGCAGGTACAGGAGATTAAAGAATATTCTCTTGTGTCCTTTACTACTTCTCTTTTACTCAGGTACCAGAACATCTAGTGTTTGTTTTATACTTACAAGAGGAACAGGAAGTGACAGGAAGTTACAGGAAGGGACCCTTACAAAGACCCTTTCATTTCCATGTGTTAAAGATCTTATGGTAAAGATAAAACCGCAAAGTGTTGGTTTGAAACTATCGAGCTAAAAGGCATGCAAAGATCAACAACTACCAAGTGTACACTGATAAAAGCTTGGTAGCATACTAACTGAAGCCTGGTGGCGATACAGTTGGCAATGTCGCGCAGTGAACATTTTTCTTTTGAATCTGTGACAGGCTGTGCTAAGCCTGGCTCTGCCCACCCTATCGCTCAGAGGTCAGTTCATGCTGTGGTTATCGTCTGGAAACTCTGTTCATTAGATGGATCACTGGGCCATTCTGAGTTCAGTTCATGCTGTGGTTATCGTCTGGAAACTCTGTTCATTAGATGGATCACTAGGCCATTCTGAGTGGCCACCAATCAGCACCCATGGGGGTGGCTAAGTGTCAGGATGTTGGAGAGAAGCATTTGCAGGGCAAGGGTGTGCCAACCCAAAGCAGAGAACTACAGTATATATATAGTGCACAGCGTGAACCGTGGGAAGGTGTGTTTCTGGTCTTCACATGACATGAATTTGAAGATGATGGCAAAGTTAGTTGCCCATAAAAACGTAGCTCTTGTCTCTCTGTCGCTCTCGTCCGTGTGCACAATAAGGCAAGGGACACATGCACGCTTTGCACAAGGAAAACACTTAATTAGATGGACCAAATTAGCCGTGCATATCATCATCACTTCGGCAAAACTGAGTTTCTCACTAAGCCATAGATGGCCTAAAAAGGCCAGAAAGTGTGGTCATGATGTCACACATTTCACAGTTCTGTGAAAGGATGCACCACATGTCTCCTGACAACAACAGGGCTGTGACCACACATACATGTAGCAACAGGGCTGTGAACACACATACTGTACATGTAGCAACTAATCATAATCGAGGAGAGAGGGAGAGGGCAAGTGTGAGTGAGAGAGGGGGGGGGGGGGGGTCTCTTACTCTGAATACGTTGAACATTTCTTTTGGTTACGGTCCCAGCCGCAGTAGGGGTCTCTTGCTAAGATGCAGTCAGCACATTGGTCCCCGTACACACTGCAGTTCCTCAGGTCAATCTGAACCACCTCAGCATTGGAGCTCACATAGAGTTTCTTCTGCAAAAGCCCAACGGGTTGCGTTAAAACTGCAAGTCTTTTCAGATACTGGAAGCTCTAGGTGTATGGGTGTATGAAGCATTTTACAGGAAACAAGACAGAGAGGGTGTGATAGAAACGGTTAGGATAAGATAAAGACAGGGATGTATTGACACTGACAGAGATAAACAGATATAAAGACGAGGCAAGGAAGAATACTACATCCTGCAGATGCTGCAACTATTTCAATTAGCTACATGGCATACATATTATCATACACATTAGCATGGCATACATATTATAATATACATCAGCATGGCATACATATTATCATACACATTAGCATGGCATACATATTATAATATACTTCAGCGTTTTGTCACAGAGACAACAGAGAATCAGAATCAAAAACTGCACCCAGATCCAGAGGTTCCGGATGACCAAAAGGGAGTTCCTGTCCTCCCAACTAAAATATGGGTTTTGTATTGGGGTGGGCTGAGATGATGGAGCTCTGGTGTGGGTTTTGTATTGGGGTGGGCTGAGATGGTGGAGCTCTGGAGCGGCACTAAGCCGCAGCACAAGAGCGGGTGGGACACAAGGACTGAGCACCTGTGTGTTTTGGCGTGCAAGTTAGACACCCGAGTCACAGTGAACTAGACTTCCTTCCATGCTTTTGTAAGGGGAACTCGTAACGTGCAAACGCTTAACATGGCTTAGCGCAGCCTACCAAAGCACCAGCCGGGGAGTAACACATTCCTCTCACACATCGGCTATCATAACATATATCGAAAAATTAAGAAAATGATGCAACGTTAATCACAATAAGTTAAGTAAAGCTGCATTCACGACAGCTGACACTAGTTGGAATTAGCCTTCCTAAATGTTTATGTGTGTAATGTGAGTTATCACACAGAGCTTACCCAGACGTAATAGCAGCTAAGTGTTCAGCAAACTAAGAACTTTTTCCTACACCTTACTGTGCATAAACACCCTCAATAATTAAAAGGTGAGCCAGTAACATCAAGCATATTTCTAGTTTCTATATTTCTATCAATCTCTATTGTATATAAACAGTAAAAAGCTTTATGTTCAATGTCTTCCTCTCTGTTTTATGCTTTATTCAGATGCTTTACGGGCAGTAAAAGGTTTGCTCTAGAATGTGGTGCTTCCTGTTTTCCAATAATAACTGAATATTTGAAACTCAATGAGTGAACTGCCCTTACGGCTATTCCTCTGGAGTCAATAATACTAATCTCAAGAAAATGTTACGGGGTCATGTTTCTGGTTTGTAGTCATTATCTGGCAAAAACATACTACAGTATCTAGCTTGGCTCAACTCCCACTGCCCAGACCCACCCCCCTCCCCCACCCTCACGCTCCCTTCTTCCTCTGCTGCGGACCTCCCACAGCTGACCGGATAAACCAGCAGAAAGCCAAGATAGCTTTGCCATGGTTATGACTTCTTCTTCTTCATGTGTTTGTCTATGAATCTAGGAAATTACCTGTGCTTTTTACCAAGGAATATTAGGTAATATATTGGTAAACCCATAAGATGACATTGACGAAAGAACAGGAAACTAAAGTTTCCCAAGCTGGTGTGTACACAAGTACACTGTGTCATTCGCGTAACATTAGATACGTGTAGAAACCTCCAGGCAATTAGGAAATTCCTATTTCAGATTGACAGCCAGATTGACATCCCCTAAAAGAACCTCATCTGTAAGTTGTCACTGATGCTTTGCATGCTGGGATACACTGTGGAGGACTCACCTGAGAACTGTCCAGCAGCATACTGAGGATGTGTGTTCCCGGTTTGAAAGGGTGATACTCCGCAATGATGAAAGGGTCAGAGGAGTTCTCCAGGACTTTGTGAACCGCACCGCTCTCTTCGGTAAACACAAACAAAAACAGAAGTAAACAAACAAACACAGGGTGTAACATGAGAAACATCACATGAGTGTCCACAATCATGCGCTTGTGATCGGCTCGTGTGTGTGTGTTTGTGTGTGTGTGTGAGTGTGTGTGTGTGATCCGCTCATGGTTAACTGGTTTAGAGATGCACTGACCACAATCATGCGCTTGTGATCGGCTCATGGTTAACTGGTTTAGAGATGCACTGACCACAATCATGCGCTTGTGATCCGCTCATGGTGGGCTGGTTGAGAGTTGCACTGTCATGTGCTTGTGATCCGCTCATGGTGAGCTGGTTGAGAGTTGCACTGACCACAAGCACAAGGCGTTTAGAATGACCCCCTGACTGGACTTGTCTCAAGAACCAATCATAACAGAACACCATGACAAGTTAGCATGAAGTTGTCTCAAGACTCAGTGATTACAGAACACCATGACAAGTCAACAGGACATTCTTTCATCACTCAATCATTACAGAACACCTCTATCACAACATGACTGTCAGTAGAAGTCACAGAGATAGGGAAGCAGTGGCTCACCGTTGAGCAAAAGACCTGAGCTTCATACAGATAGCCCTGAGCTTCAAGGGAAAGACATCACTGAGCTTTAAAGTCATATGCAGTGAGAGAAAAACAAGCACACAGTCTCACACTTAAAACTGCAAAGTAAGTAACAAACTTGACTTCCACAATACCATAAACGGCTTCTGTTACACTTTCACCTCAGGGCTCGTGACACTGCTCACTGCTGGTCACATGAAGGTGTTAAAGATAAAGAACGAACGGCAGGTTACTACGAATCAGAGTGTCTAAGCAAGATAAGCTCTTTACTGCGAACATGACAAAAAGGGTTGGTTCTTCCGCTTTTCACTGTGGCTTCAACTCTTAGAATCAACTACGGTAACTATGGTAACCAATTCACTGAATAATTAGTTCTTCAAACTCCAACACTGTTGACTCATCTATAACATGACCATCATGAGTCATGACCCTTGTACACTCTCTACACACTGACCCCTGACGTGCACGGACCTACGCTACACGGACAGCAGCTGTGACCAGTTCAGTTACAGTGACCTGTGCAACTTTACGACTAAGTATTGTCAAACTGGTAGCGTTAAAACACTTCTTGTCTGACTGTGACAGTGTGAGATATGCAGGTGTTTCAGTCTCCTACCCATGGACAGCAGCAGGACGTTGTGTCCCTCCTGACCCTCCTGACCCTCTGTCCCTCCGACACGGTCCACCTGGATGTGGCTGTAGTGGCGGTGACTGACCAGTAGGGGGTTGCTGTGCCCTATGGGCCTCACCCAATCCGCCATCTCTGGATCGTCGTTCTTCATGTATATGAGCATGTCTGAGGGGAGATTCCTGCTGTCCTGAACACACTGGGCAGAAAGTAGGCAGAGATGACACAGTGATCTCTCACAATGTAGGCTTGTTAAAGGTGCAGCTCTCACAATGTAGGCCTGTTAAAGGTGCAGCTCTCACAATGTAGGCCTGTTAAAGGTGCAGCTCTTGATCAAGGCGAAAGGTGGCTGATATTTGAGCTTAACAGAAAATTAAATGCACCCCTCCCTTACATGCTCCTGAAGCACCTTTGTTGACTGGATGGAAGAGTGTATTACTTGGTCTGAGCCAGAACAGATAGCTGGATAATAATGTGTGGAGAAATTTGCTGAATTATGTTGAATTATAATATATATATATATATATATATATATATATATATATATATATATAACACATAAGTTCAGTAAGGTGAACCTTGAACAATGCCAAAGCCTTGACTGTGAAGAGACCTAATTTTAGGTTAAAGGACCGGAAGAGGTTCTCTTACCCCTCCGGGACGTTCTGACAGAGTTTTTGGGGATTTTGGTGAAGAGTTGGTGAAGACTCCATCAATGTCCTTCATGGCGTACACACAAACAGCCCTCATTTCCCTGCATACACACACACACGCACGCACACACACACATACGCACATTTCCATTTACACACTCTGTTTGACCACCTCATCATTTTATATAACACCTGCCTCCTGAAAAGGCAAGCTGAAGAGATATCTAATTTAGACTGGGAGACAGCCTAAGGCACTTGACTTATTTTTTTAGAAAAAAGCGCTGCCTTCAGAATTTATGGATACCATGTGACGTCACTGTGTTTAGGCTCCGCCATATTTGTGTCCGACACAGACACATTACGGTCACAACCTATGGTCACAACCCACAGAAAGTTCAAAACGCTAGGGGATATGTTGTGCTGTTGAATGCGCCAACCCAGATATACAAATGTATTCTATTCCTAAAGATTTAGGGAATGACTGACCTGTTAAGTGAAATGCAGCACGTTGATACAATCGTGAATAATTGCTGTGTCTTAGCACTCTACTGAGCAAGCTAGAGTGCTAATAGCTAGCGAGCTGTTTAGCCCTTTAGCTAGGGCTTTAGCTACAACTCGTTAGCCCATATTGGCACTCTTGCCTGCTCAGGACAGTTTCTGTACTCCTGAAATCTCCGGTTTATGGGGATGGATTATGTACAAGATAAATGTAAATGTCGGGAAAAGAAAGTTGGGGCAGATGCTTTGCAAAAACACAGAGGAATTGCTAATCACTAACGGCTAGTAGCATGCTAACATTAGCTAGGTAGCTCAGACACCTCGCAAATCCTCTTACACATAGTTTTCAGTTACAATAATGTGGTTTTTATATTGTACGGTGTCTATTTCTCGGTAACTTTCAAAAAATCTAAGCAAAAAAAATTAAAACTAAAAACTTCTAGGTAAAAATACGATTAACTACGGATTTCGGTCCGCCATTTTTTTTAAACTAAGGCAGTAGGTTACTAGGGAAGGTACGCTGGTACCTACTCTCCTCGTCCTGATTGGTCAGCTGTCAAAGAGGCGCTTGACGTCACCCAGCGCTTTTCTGAAAAGTTGAGAAAATTGAACTCAAAAAGGCGTCAGGGGTTGCGCTTTTTTAGAAGTTTTTAAAAGGCGGCCGCTTTTTAAAAAGGCGGCCGCTTTTTAAAAAGGCGTCCGCCTTTTGCCTTTTCCCATAGAGTTGCATGTAAAAAAGTGTTCAAGTGTTCAAGTGTGAACGCGGCCTTAGAAAGAGAATGCAACAATTTATCACAGGCTTCCAGACTTCCCTCACAGCACAGACGCAAGCTAATCATGTGTTCCAGATGTCACGTCAACCTGAGGCATTAACTTCTGCCTCCTGTTTTACTTCTGCTGCTGGTTTCCCTTCTCTCTGCTAAGTTTAGCAGGTCTGGTGAACGCAAATGGCTCTGTTGTGTGCAGACAGGTGGATGGCGCAACAGCCTCCAGCTTACCAGCCGTTTCTGAAGAGCCCGTAGACCCTGGCGTCTGCTCCATCCTCAGACGGCAGCACGGCCACGGCCAGCAGCTCGGTGTAGTACAGCTTCCTGCTGGGGTCCCCACAGGACAGGCGGCTGCTCAGCTGAGACGTCCACTGGAACTGCAGGGTGTCCTTTGAACCTCCCAGATCAGCCTAGAAAACCGTAAACTCTCTCAGTCAAAAATTACGAACTATAATAATAATAACAATAATAATAATATAATAATAATTAATATGGGTTTTATTATTATAAGTATTACTTTTCAAGCAGTGGACACAATGTGCTTTATTTAGTTAATAGACCAGTAGCCTACATAAAAGATAAAACATGTTGGTTAGCTCATCCATGTCTGGGTGAAGGCCATCAAGCGGACTGTTGTGGGGAGCTGTGTTTGTGATCTATCTCTCAAATGAAGGACCTGCCCTCTCCGTGAGGCATACAGTACTACTCTCAGTACTACGTTTCAGTGACTGGGTTATTCTATGCACACTATTTTCACATACTATTCTCACGTTTCAGTGACTGGGTTGTTGTATGCACACTATTTTCACTTGTGCCTGTGATGTCACTGCTTTATGGCCAGGGTGTTCATGGGTAAAACAACACGTGCGTTCTCACCATGCAGACTTGAGAGACACGTGGGGTGAAGATGTCAGAATCTGGGTCCTTGTCATGATTCTTCTCCGTGTAGAATGCATACAGCTTACTGACGAGTTTTCTTTCTATGATCTTCACATACTGTTGATCTACAAGGCAGAATTTACAATTCAGTTTGTTTCATTCAATCTCATTGTAGACTGGTGGCCCACTGAAGACATTACACTGTTTACAGGAATAAAACATTAACATTTACAACATCTTACAGTACAAGTAGTGAGGACAGTGTTTACTTCATTTTTCACTTTGTTCTCAGTAAGTCTCATGCTGCTCAAGCAAAAAAAGTGTCTGTGGACTGTGGATATATGGGCATCCCTTGATAGAAACAACTACATTTCCAGTAAATATTGGGAGGATCAACTTTATTAGGACTAAGATGAGGAGGATCAACTTTACAGTACTTGACAGTAACTCTGCTTTTGTTGAGTTTTGAGAAGCTGCTGACCTGAACGGCTTGAGGGAGGCTTCATTTGGTCTTTGTCGTTAGAAAGACGCGCTCTGTAGATGCCATCCTTATCTCTCACACCAGACTGTGTGGTGTAGAGGATCTCCCCTAAGGACAGGAACACAGCCGTACTGATAACTTTTCAACACACTCACGCACGCACACACGCACGCACACACGCACGCTCACACTCACACACGCACACACTCATACACACACACACACACACACACACACACACACACACACACACACACACACAAGAAAACCCTACTGACACGTACTGTTCTAAGTACGTATAGAGGTTGCAGAAGTTCAGTGCACCTCATTGACTTTTCTGCAGTCATCTATCTGTCAGCCAGTGGAATCAGGGGTGAACTTTAGTGACACTTTATTTACTGGAGAAGCAAACACTAAGTCAGCAGTTTCAACCTACCAGTGAGTAGTGCTGGTTCTCCCCCTCCATAAATGGATGTGCAGTTTGTTGAGCCATTCACACCCTGTGAAACCAATACTCAAGTTCATATGCATACAGTTGCCAATGAGGTCAAACCATACCACTGATAAAAGAGTTACACCCCATGGTTGGTTATACACTCAACTTACGATCCAATTCACAATGCTGGGCTCATAGTTCGATTCCGTCACTGAATTGAAAGAATGAATGGTCTAGAACACTGTCAGGTAGTGGGCTCTATCACTGTATGTGCTACCAGTGCAATGCGCTACACCACAGTCTTGCATTTCGGGGACGGCCCAGTATTCCGAAAGCCCGATATTCCGAAATCTCAATATTCCGAAAAATAGTCCCCCTGGCATAATTTAGAAATATTTTAAGTGGCACAAAACACACACAGTATTTAGTTTGCGTAGCGGAGCGGAGACGCTCACCGGGCTATCACGCATATAACTTTTCCTAGGCAATATTTGTTAACTTAGTCTACTCTGGTTTTGAATATGGGGTATCACTCGTGCGAAGGAAATCACCGGCAGATTGTCGCAGGACATTACGCAGATCTTGTCAAGCACTGACAAAGCATGCATGCGTTGGCTATATAAAAGTATTTTTTTTTTATCATCGCGATGCAAATGCCATGTGTGTATAATAATATTCTGAATTAAAGTTCATGCTTGTGAAATAAATGCATTTATATGTTTATGATTGTGTGATCGATTCATTGGGTTGTGCATGTGGCCTATAGTGGTTCACGTTGCTATGCTCACAATTTCGGAACAGCGGGCTGTCGGAATAATGGGCTTTCGGAACATTGCCATGGAACCTGCATTTCAACTGATGTTGCCAGTTTCACAGGTTAGCGTAGCAGGCTAGCAGTGCAATGTGCTTCACCATACAAGTTTCACAGGTTAGCGTAGCAGACTAGCAGTGCAATGTGCTTCACACAAGTTTCACAGGTTAGCGTAGCAGGCTAGCAGTGCAATGTGCTCCACCACACAAGTGTCACAGGTTAGCGTAGCAGACTAGCATTGCAATGATACAGCTAGGCAAGAGCTCCATTCGAAACGGAGATAAATCAGATGTGTGGCAACATTTTGGTTTCCCTGTTATTTGACAGAAAAACATATTACGAATAAAACCAAAATGGTACGTAAACACTGTAAAATAAAAGTTTCTACTGCTAACACCATTAATATTATGCAGTATCTAGAACGCTTCCACAATGTATTAGCGCTACAATGCTACTACAAACACTTGTCAGTGCCTATGAGAAAGAAAGTTCCTAAAGGCCAAACATTTCTCGCACCACTCGCAAGCGCCCAAGATGGAACCAGATGCGTACGAGTCTTTATCACTAATTGTCAAACTAATTCTGGATTTTACGAGAAGTAATGAGGGCTAACATCGTCCACGACAATCCAGCTTCTACCCTGCTCACTTCACACTTTTGCAACGTGGTGTGCTGTGCTATGATGAATTGTTTCACTCCTACACTGTACCTTGTAGCAGCAGGTACCTTGTGGGACCTCTTTAACTGCTGTGCACACAAACAGAGGGTATCCATCTCTCCCTGGCTGCATCACGGTGATACCACAGTCCTGAATAATGAGAAGAGATAGATCCATATTCAGGTATCATCACTGAAGTTATTAACGTTGTCTTAAAAGCAATCAGTTAAACATTGAGGTGATGTATGCAGGATATTTGTATCAGTATGTGCCCTCCCTGGGTGTCTAACATCTTGATGATTTCTGTTTGATGTGTGTGTCTGTATGTGTGTGTGTCTGTGTGTGTGTGTGTGTGTGTGTGTGTGTGTCTGTGTTTGTGTCTCTCTCTCTATATACTTCATCATACTAACCGTCTTTACTGTACCACAGTCAATCGGAATTCTCTGCACCTAAACAGAACACAAATGAGGAGAATCTGCACAATCAAATCATTCCAAAACACCACATCCTGGCATTAAGCATACTATATTTAGCATACTATATTTAGCATACTAGAAAATGCACAAAAACAAGACAAGAATACATGTTTGCCTATGTACAGTGTTTTGCCAAGTTAGCAAATTTCACACTACTGCCTTCAGTGAAGCTATTGTCCCACAGGTTTCACCTTGCTCTAAACATGATCTCATACAGGTAGTTGACTGTTAAACACAACAAGAGCCCTGACCATTGTCTGGCCTTGGTTCTTCTGGAAATTGAGATGGAACAGGTGTCGTCCACCTCCGGCATAGATCTCATCTTTAGATCCCAGAATCAGCTTCATAGGGGTGGTGGTAAGGTGTTCATTCAGCTGCCCACGTGTAAATGTCATTTCTGAAAGAACAGTCAAAATATCACCGTGACGTAGCTGTGGCCTTTAGAAATTAGGAACGAACCGTGACTGAAGCATTGCTGTAAGAACATGTCTCAGAGACAAGGCCAACTGCATGCAAAGTTGCAAAGGCTCAGGTAACTCAACAGCCCGCTCAGTTAAACTCACACTTAAACTATGATTACAACGCAGGTAGCCAAAATACCTGGAAGACAAGCCTAAGAAAAACCTATGCTTAAGAATATCGACTGACTCACAGTCAGTCTGGCATGGTGTCCTGCTGACTGCTGAGAATAAATACTTTGGTCGTCATTTCACAGCGGCTTCAATGCGCAGTAAGCATCACTAAAGGATAGACGCACAGCGGCTTCAATGCACTGCACGCATTACTAAAGGATATATGCACAGCGGCTTCAATGCAATGCGCAGTAATTAGTATAAAAGCATCACTAAAGGATAGACGCACAGACTATGGATATGGGGCGCCGTTTGTAAAATGTTGCACGTTCTAAAATCCTGCTCAGATTTGGTACATTTAGCATTATCATATGGAAAAAAAGCATTTAGACATTTAGAGAGAAATTCATGTAAATTCATGCAATAACTTTTCCAAGGATAATGTTTGGCAGTTACAAAAAGTTGTTAAATAATATAAATGTTTCATCTGAATGTAAATGTTAAATATAAATGTAAATGTTAAATGTTAAATGTAAATATAAATGTAAAAAATACATTTTTGGGGTGTATTGTTGCCTGGCATTATTAGCACACATCTCAGACTGATGAGAAATAAACATATTTCCTCAACTAGGATTTCTTAGGACTTTTAGTATGTTGTTCTGGACACCTCATAGAAATGATCTATGCTGAAAAAAATTATTTTACAATTAGTTCTATTTTTGGCTCCAAAATGAGTTACTTTGCCTGGACTATAACCCAACATTAAAAACAACTCTGGACACTTACCACGTTCTGTCAATTTCAATCTAGCTTTGTGGAAACCCTCCGCCATTGACTCTCCGGTTATTCTTAAAATAACGAGCAGGAAAAGACCGACATTAGCCATCGTGACTAAAACTTCTGAATGACTGCTGTTCCGCACTGACAGATGATGTGATGTCACGTTCAAGTACACTGATCAACCACGTGGTGGTGGTGGAAGTTCTTTTTTTAAATTATTTCTGAAAATGATATCTGACAGCCCATTGAAACTGTTCCCGTTTGGAATTGTGCGCATCGGGGTGCTGTTCGCCCCGTCGGGATTTATTTTTGGATAATGACCTCCGGACAATTATCCATTATCTTAAACATTATCCCTACTAATTCATGTTTTTATGATGTGCTCTCTGCGCGCGGTAAAGACCAATTTCCCCCATTTCCCGGTCGATCAAATTTAGATGTAGCTCATTGTCACTAATAGTAATCTAACCACACTGGAATTTTTTGGCATCATATATCATGTTTTCATGTTTACTGTGAAAACCCTGACCTTCTACAGGCAAACTCAAGAAAAGATAAACAATTCCGATAACTCGTTTCTGTGCTGTTACGGACAAGCAGATACGCACTACTATTTTATTTTACTCCTCTAGTCTAACCTATTGAGGGAAGCAATGTTCGGTGGAGATAGCGACAGTAGGCCACAGTAAGCAATATAGCGAAAAGTAAAATAAAAAGTCCGCTTCAACGTTTTGTTTGAAAATCCGGTTTGACGAATGTTTCAACGTTTTACACGGCACATGCCTGTTGTGCTGTTAACTACTCTAAATAAATACACTACACATTGCATTTGCGAATTGTCATTTTAGCAGACTCATCTTGCAAATAACCATGGAATTAGATGGTAACCTATTAGATAGTCTACACAACATTTATATTTTTATTTATTTATTATCATTTATTTCACCATTAAATAAGTTACCACATCAAGATGGCTGCATTTCACACCAAGGTCCACATATGAATAGGCAGAACAGAGTTTTGTGACCCATCTAAAATATATATGGATTGTGCAAAACATATTGTTGACACACACACACACACACACAATGAAATACATGGCATCAATATTTATTTACAACAGTGGCAGATGGTGAACAAATGAAAAAACTGAAATTCAGGATTTCTTTCAGGACACAGCTGCATAAGTGCTATTGACTTTGAGACTTTTCCTAACTGATCTGGAGGCAGACATAAGGGTGGGCACTGTACATGTCCTCCTGCCTACAAACGTGATTCAGAATCAGTTTACACACACAAGGAATCTGTCTAGGTTGTGTGACACTAATAGGTTGTAAGTGTACAAAGACAAAGACATCTTTTCCCACAAAAGAAACATAAATAAAGGCAATAACAATCTGAAATACAAATGTACATAGAGCTAAATATGTATCAATATGAATTGATATCAAGGTAAGCTAAAGATGTATCAATATCAGTTGATATCAAGCTAAGCTAAAGATGTATCAATATGAATTTAAAAGGAGAATCTAGGAAATGTGTAACAGAGCAAGGTTTGTAAGATATATGCTATTTGATATGATGTGTTTCAATAAACAAACGTATATATATATTGTTACGACCCTGGCGGGTCTAGGCCCCGCCCCTTGTGATTTGCATGCCTGTTCTGTCTCTGTTTCCTTAGCAGGTAATGGGAAGCAGGTGTACCCCAGGTGTAACCCATGATGGGTTGGGCTACAAAAGCCCTGATCAAATGGCAGTCGGGAGAGCGTTGGGTTGGTCGTTGGATTTGGTTAGAGATTGGATTTGGATTGTCGTTGGTTGGAGTATCGTTGGTTTTGGATTATCGTCGTCGTTTGTTTATATTACCATTTACCTGACTTTACAGTACATCTTTTGTTTCTCTTCACAACACTGATCTTCACCACACGTTTGCTATAATTATTAGATAACGATATAAACTTGTAAATCATTAATAAATATATTATTATTATTATTATTATAAAAACCTAAATTCTGCGTGGCCTCCCCTTCTTGTTTCGTGCCTTGAGCTGGCACGTAACACGTGGGGGCTCGTCCGGGATTTTTTCCGGGAATCTGGTAAGACAACTTTTCATCCACTCATTGGGGAATAGTGGTGGGGAAGCTGTATTGATTGTATAGATCGGGATATTGGCCTTTGATACTGACGGGCACAAAACTGCCGGTGCAGCAGCAAGGGGATTGTAAATTGGGGGAGACGCACGCGGAAATTTGTAAGGTTAAACTTTTGTTGTTTTCGTGGGGTTGCCGTGGAGGAGGGAAGTCACTTTTGGAAGTGATTGCAGCTGTTGGCTCTCGCTGCAACAGAGACACGCTGTGCAGGCTGGGGAAAATTGGGTACAGGTGTAGTGGTAACTGGGTGGTGATAGTAGGTGAGTACCTACTGAGCAAACGCAAAACCCTGCGCAGGTTAAGAGCGCTTACCGCTGTTTGTTGTTTTGGCCGTGCGTATAAGAGTTTGTTGTTTTTCGTGGGTGTGTCGGACGCGCTGGAGTTGGTTAGCAGCTCAATTGTAGGTGGACACACTGAAGATTATAGGTTTGGAAATAGCGAGGACTGTGTTTTGGAGATAGATCGGGGAAGCTCTAGTCGGTTGGGTTTTTGTAAGTGGGTGGTGATACACCTGTGCTTAATTACCGGGTGTGCACGGTCGCGTCTGAGCCACCGGGTAAAGAACACGATCAGGGAGAGGGCATTGGTAGACCTGGGCCAGATCGGTTGCAGGGGAGAAGTAGGGATTGGAAATGGAAGGGATGGCAGAGTTTTTCGAGTCTCCGACAGAGGGGTATTTGGAGGGACTTACGAAGAATCAGTTGCGTGTGGTGGCAGAACATTACAAGTTCAATGAAACGAAACCATCAGTAATGAATGGGCCATACCCCTCCCCGACATGCCCATCAGCAGCCTCTGCGACACACTGCCCTAGTCCAGAGGGACCAGGCACCTCACAGCCCGAACCCCCTGCAGGGACAGTGATATTCACCTGCACACTCTTTTCAGTGCGGAAAGACTGACGCACCAGGGCTGCACACCCCACCCCTTTTACCGCGTCCCATTTGTGAGAGTTCGGCCCTTTGTCATCTCTACCCTCGAGCAGTGGGCATTCTCTCTTCCAAGTTTTATAGGCAGCGGTTCAGGAATTTGAAAAAAGAGTACAGGCAAACTTATTCGGAGGTGGCAAGAGAGTTGGTTGGGTTTTTTAATCGCTGGTGTTCGTCTGTTCAGGTTGAAACATACGAGAAGTTAAGGGAGTTGATGGTCCTACAGCAGTTCAAGAACGTTGTGCCGGAACGACTGGCTATGTTTATAAATGAGCACAAAGTTAAGACTGCTGCTGAGGCTGCCGTACTCGCGGACGAGTTTAACTTAACACATCGAGGTTCAAATAGGGAGTATGTGCAATACAGGCCTAGCTACACTCGGGAGGAACCTCCGACAACTCGGTTTTCTAGGAATTACAGTGGTCAATCTGTGACGGGACAAGTTCATTCGAGTCCCAGTGAGTCTGACGTCGAAAACAAATGTCACTATTGTTTAAAGGGGGGTCATTGGAAGAGAGAATGCCCACTGCTCGAGGGTAGAGATGACAAAGGGCCGAACTCTCACAAATGGGACGCGGTAAAAGGGGTGGGGTGTGCAGCCCTGGTGCGTCAGTCTTTCCGCACTGAAAAGAGTGTGCAGGTGAATATCACTGTCCCTGCAGGGGGTTCGGGCTGTGAGGTGCCTGGTCCCTCTGGACTAGGGCAGTGTGTCGCAGAGGCTGCTGATGGGCATGTCGGGGAGGGGTATGGCCCATTCATTACTGATGGTTTCGTTTCGCTTGTAGGTAGCGCGGAAAAGACGCCTGTTAAAATTTTGCGAGACACTGGGGCTACAGAGACGTTCGTAGCTGAATGCGTGTTACCGTTTTCTGTTCAATCTAGCACGGGAGAGAGTGTACTTGTGCAGGGCATGGGAATGCAGACGATGTCTGTTCCCCTGCATAAGGTCGTGCTGGGTTCTGATCTTGTGCAGGGTGAGGTAATTGTAGGGGTTCGTCCGGCGTTGCCTGTGCCAGGAGTGCACGTGATTCTGGGTAACATTGTAGCTGGGCACCGGGTATGGGCAAGCGGGTCCGCACCACTGGTGGGATCAACTAAGCCAATAGAGGCCACTAAACAAGATAACGGGGTCACTGAGGTTCTGGATAGGTTGACGGAGTGTGTGGTGACACGGGCGAAAAGTAGCGGGAAAACAGTGAAGTCTCTGAAAATGGGAATGGGTATAACAGATTTCAGCGTGTTTTCCCTCTTCGTTGGAATAATCTTGTTTATCGAGAGAGCCCTCCTTGCAATAGTAAATATACTATTTATTACAGGGCTATCATTTGCCATCGGCCTGGAACGCACCTTCAGATTCTCCTGTCACAGGAATAAAGGAAGAGCCACCAGTTTCTTCGTGGGGTGTGTATGTGGTGTGTTGATGGGGTGGCCCATTATTGGCGTGCTCTTCGAAACCTACGGCTTCTTTTTGTTATACAGGGGGTATACACCTAATGAAGAAAAGGTTCATTTTGCATGGACTAATGTGTTATCCCGCGCTCCGGATGTGGGGATAAGTTGTGATAAGTTGCGTGTCTGCTTAATTAATTTCTCGCCTCTCCTGTCTCTTCCCCTGTCCCTCTTAGACTGCTTTTCCAGGGCCTGGAATTGCTGAGGGGCAATAGGGGGTGTGACTGGTGAGCTGGATGAATGTTGAGCGTGTGGGTGAATTGGATAGCGCAGAATCCCATTAAGTGGGCTTCTGTCTTAAGGGGGGGGATGTTACGACCCTGGCGGGTCTAGGCCCCGCCCCTTGTGATTTGCATGCCTGTTCTGTCTCTGTTTCCTTAGCAGGTAATGGGAAGCAGGTGTACCCCAGGTGTAACCCATGATGGGTTGGGCTACAAAAGCCCTGATCAAATGGCAGTCGGGAGAGCGTTGGGTTGGTCGTTGGATTTGGTTAGAGATTGGATTTGGAGTATCGTTGGTTTTGGATTATCGTCGTCGTTTGTTTATATTACCATTTACCTGACTTTACAGTACATCTTTTGTTTCTCTTCACAACACTGATCTTCACCACATGTTTGCTATAATTATTAGATAACGATATAAACTTGTAAATCATTAATAAATATATTATTATTATTATTATTATAAAAACCTAAATTCTGCGTGGCCTCCCCTTCTTGTTTCGTGCCTTGAGCTGGCACGTAACAATATATATATAAACAGAGCAAGGTTGTAAAAGTGTAAAAGTGCCCCATCATGGCTTGTGGCAGGTTGAACATGTGCATCAGCCTCAGGAGGTTCATACTCTGCTGAGACTTCTTTGTTAGGCTCAGTTCAGGCCTCAATGTCTATATATCTTCTAAAAAAATACACTTCTATAGACCTAGTGTACGTGACTCGAGTGGTATTTTTATACCCTGGTACCTATAAAGGAGATTCAGATCTCAATATCAATACACAGTATTTCTAAAAGGACCTGTTCAACAACTAACCGCAAACTTACGGAGTGCCATTATTGTGTTCCATATTTAAAATATATATGTATATACAATACATACACATACATACAGTACAGACAATATTAATATACACCCATGACAGCTGATGAACAAAGAGTAAATTGTGACTTTTGCACTTCAAATCAGTTAACAAGACGGTAAAGTAATGCTGAAAGATAGAAACAAAAACAGATAACTTTGTTGCCTACAAAGGCCATTAAGGCGTTTCTATATATTCCCTTAAAGTACCTTTCATTAGTACGATTTCATTTTATTATCAAGGTTGCACAATTAGTTGTTTTATCAGACACACAATTTGAATGACCTCAATAGGCCAGTACTGTAGGCTTACTGTATGTGATTCAGCTGGGGAATACCATGCCCTAGGACCTACAGTACACAGGCCATTCATATCTATATATTATTAAGTCCAACAGAAAGAAGGCCAGCTCCGCATCTGACTTGCATCCTTTTGTCTCTTTCAGCTCTCTCCAATGAGTAAAGGCCCGTCTGAGAGTCTCTTGCATCCTTTTGTCTCTTTCAGCTCTCTCCAATGGGTAAAAGCCAGTCTGAGACTGACTCTGGGTCAGTCTCTTGCTCAGTTTAGTCTCTTTTTCTCGTCATCGCTTCCTCCGAAAACGTCTTCCTTGGTTTCTTCGTCACCTCTGCCATGATGTCCATACAGAGAATACTGCGCTAGCTTCTTCTCAGAGCGAGCAGAAGGGTCTAGTTGCTTCTTCTCAGAGCTAGCAGAAGGGTCTAGTTGCTTCTTCTCAGAGCTAGCAGAAGGATCTAGTTGCTTCTTCTCAGAGCTAGCAGAAGGGTCTAATTGCTTCTTCTCAGAGCTAGCAGGAGGATCTAGTCGTTGTTGTTTGAGGTGGTGCCATAAAGCATTATGTAGTTCTAACGGAAAGGTGTCGTGCCCTGCCCACCAAAGTTACATAGTGCAATACCAGGTGTACCAGGCGTTCTATGACAGTGACACAGACACCATTCTCCATATTGCAAGTCAGTGTACCACCAAAATCTCTCTCTCATTCTCTCTCTCTCTCTCTCTCATACCAGCTGACAGTCATGCGGGTTGTGCCTGATGACACACACTCATGATGGGGATTATCGTAGCTGGGTTCTCTCACATTCTTCCTCCGCTGTTTGACTCTCCTGTTTTATAATACAACTAATGTTACACATTACACTGTACACACACTTGTCCACTTCTCTTCTCTTCTCTCTCTCTCTCTTTTTCTCTCTGTACACACCCATACACCTATATGTCTGTGTGTGGTTGTGTAAATCAAATCATTGCTAAAGACGCTTGTGTTCTCCAGCATGTGTGAAAGCAGGTGGGAAGGTACGTCTGGTCTCTGTTACTTCATGTTCAGCCATCAGGTGCCTTAAACCAGTCAGAGATCTGCCTCTTCTGCCCGCCGTCAGTGACTTACAAGAGAGGCATGGCTAACAATGGTGTGGATCAGGATACAGGATCAGACTGCACATCAAGAGGCTTCTGGTCTCAAGCCTGCGTGACGGGGACCAGCCCACCAGCCTGTGGTCACGGAGTCCTTGGAACAAACAATGAGCATAGCGTAGCAGATGATCTTACAGATAGCATCCTAACAGGGCGTAAAATGGAGTCTCTCTCTCTCTCTCTCTCTCTCTCTCTCTCTCTCTCTCTCTCTCTCTCTCTCTCTCTCTTTCTCCACCCCCCTCTCCCACTGTATTACAACATACAAATAAATCAGTGAAAAGCTCCTCAGGAAATCGCCATGCTTGACAGCTGTGGGGCAGCAAGCCACCTCCACCCAGAAGAGGGGATAAAGAAATCTCTCTCTTTGTCTTCTCTCTCTCTCTCTCTCACCCACACACTCACTCACTCAACCAGGTCACGGAACAGGACCCAACACGGAGCAGGTCCAGCAGACCTCTAAAGTAACAGAGTAAACAGCAGCAGCAGCAGCAAGGCCAAGGCCAGAGGAGAGCTCTTTAGTCCCCCCACTGCACTGCTCATCCTCAGCTCATACTGGACCACTGTCTTCCTGTAGTCTCCCTCCCTGGCCTCACACTGGTACAGGCCCTCATCTTCAGCCCTCATGCCATCTATCAGCAGCACTAACTGCTCCTGCTCGCTGTCCATGATCGACTGCCTCTCCTCTCCGCCCTGCATCCAGCGGTACTCGGCATGCTGGGAATGAACGGGGCAGGGCAGGAAGTGTCTGGAGGACTCCGAAATGTCAATAGTGTCGGCATCACCCTTCTGAGGCCCCTCTGTGCTAGGATCAATAACTGGACCTAGAGAGGAGAGGAACAAAAGGATCAATAACTGGACCTAGAGAGGAGAGGAACAAAATGATCAATAGCTGGACCTAGAGAGGAGAGGAACAAAAGCCATTAAACTATGTCTATTTTTTAGACACGCGTAAATACACACATCAGATGATCAAACTGTTAAAAATGATAATGAAAATAACAGTGAACACCATTTTAAACCATAATATGTGACCTTCACAAATAGCAAATTCAAAAGGTCAAATAGGTAGGCTGTGAAAGGTCAAATAGGTAGGCATTGAAGTGAACTTCAGTTTGTTTCATCTCTAGTGTTCAGCCTCTCATGTTTTGAGCTGAGTTAGAGACAGCTTTGGAGAGAGAGGTGGGTCGGGGGAAGAAGGGAAGCATGTAAGACAGAGAGGTAAAACAGGACATACCGTCTGTGCATTTATGGACATTTCCATCTTCAACATCCTGAATAGTGTCCCTGTGGATAGAGACTAAATTCAGCTGCATTTTATCGACAAGTTTAACCGTAGGCACTGTCTCATGATATTGCATGAGGGACCAATGCTTTTGGTAAGAATGATGAAAACCAACAGACGAAACAGCATGTTGTTGCCTATTCTCTGTGAGTGCATTAACTCTACTCTAGTCTCTAGACTGCCATGCTCAAATACTGCCATGATAGATACACTGTGTTGTTTACCTATCCAAATAAGAATACAAGACTAGAGCGTGACATACTCGTTAGACAAAGGTCTGAATACTAATGTCAGTGTGACTATACAGTATAACAAAATGTGAAAAAAGTGAAGGGGTCTGAATACTTTCTGAATGCAGAGGTGCTGTGTGTGTGTGTGTGTGTGTGTGTGTGTGTGTGCGTGTGCGTGCGTGCGTGTGTGTGTGTGTGCGTGCGTGCTTGGGTGCCCGTGCGTGCGTTGCTGCACTAGTTGCTGATATTATCTTAACTGAAGTCCCACATTCTAAGTGAGAGGTGAGAGAACATGTTTCAAGTGCTCTTGCTAACTAGTTTATATTTGACCTCAAAGCAGAAGTGGTAATAAAAGGGTGAACCAGGGGTAAAGTTCACATAGAAACCCTACAAAGCACATTACTGCACTGCATATTGTATAACATGTAGGGCAGGGAGCTCTTACTCTGAATACGTTGAACAACTTGTTTGGTTACGGTCCCAGCCGCAGTAGGGATCTCTTGCTAAGATGCAGTCAGCACATTGGTCCCCGTACACACTGCAGTTCCTCAGGTCAATCTGAACCACCTCAGCATTGGAGCTCACATAGAGTTTCTTCTGCAAAAGCCCAACGGGTTGGGTTCAAACTGTATGACTGAATACTGGCACCATAAAAATGGCATAGAATAGAACCTGAGAGAGGCGTAAACATGAAGCATGCTGGGATACAATGTGGAGGACTCACCTGAGAACTGTCCAGCAGCATACTGAGGATGTGTGTTCCGGGTTTGAAAGGGTGATACTCCGCAATGATGAAAGGGTCAGAGGAGTTCTCCAGGACTTTGTGAACCGCACCGCTCTCTTCGGTAAACACAAACAAAACAGAAGTAAACAAACAAAAACAGGGTGTAACACACACAAAAAACATCACACACAGTTGAGTCATGCTTTGATGATCTGGTTACAATACTGCTGTCTTCAGAAACAAAACACCTGGAATGTTCTAGTCCCATGACCAAGTGAAAATGCGATGAAACTGCTGAACACCCTGGGGGTTCAATGTGGTCACCGTGGAGATATTCTAATGTCTCACAGATCACCGTGGAGATGTTCCAATGTCTCACAAGTCAGGATTACGGAGCTCTACAGATAACTGCACTAGATAGAAGACATGCAACAGTAATTGGTGTAGTTTGTTTTTCTAGATTGAGTGTGATTCCAAAATGTTATGTTCTGCAACTCTGATAACTCAGAAACAACACCCCCAATTTCTCTAGAAAGTAGAAGTGATGTACACCTAGACTGTCTTGTGGCTTCACATGAATTTCACAGAAGCAGAAAGTGTATTAGAAATGATGCGTATTGCAAATGTCATGTGAAATATTAAGAAAAACTGGGGTGGTTGTTTTTTCTTGGGAACATAGTATGCTGATATTCCCTGTTATGCTGATATTCCCTATCTCTGTAACTCTGGTAAATAGACACTGCCTGTGAGAGAATTCATCCAACTCTCACAGACTGCTTTTCACTCTGTGTGTTTCTGATCCTTCTGCAGAAGACTAATAAACACATTACTAATAACTATTTAAAAGACTGATCTCGCATTAGACTGGTTATTATCATATTTCCACCACAAAAGTTACTCCGAACCAGTATTAGCTTCCACTATTGTACAGGCGCCCTCTGGTGTTCACATTTAATGTTACATGGGTCATGAGCAGTTAGACTGATGAGACTGTGAGTCTCTCTGTAGCTACACAACCGCTCAAAAGTTTGGAGTCTTTTATAAATCTCCTTATTTTCCATGAAAATATAACAGGATTCTTTGACGAAAGTAAAGTTTGAAGGACACAATTATTATTTCAATTAAAAATCATTATTTTTAACCTTGTCGATGACTACATTTTCATACAAAACAAGGACATTTGTAAGTGACCCCAAGCTTTTGAACAGTGGTGTACATTCTGGGGTGCTGATGAGGAACAGACAGACTACAAACTAGATGAAAGTGCCACTATTGCACAAGGAGTGTGATGTGGCCCAAAGCTTTTTCACAAGAAGTGAAAGTCTGCAATGGGAAGTTGCTCTGCCATCACAAGGCATGAGGAGGAAAGGAAACCGCTGATCAGCCCACTCAGGAAAGAGGGGAAGTGAGTGTCTCAAGCTACTGCCCAGAGCCAAGGCCCCAGCCCCTCCTGCAGCAACACATCCCCTTTTAACACCAAGGAACCTCAGAAGAACCTGGAGAACAGCTTTTACCCCAGGGCCATCAGGCTGCTAAATGGACATTGATACTCCACCGCCACTTTTGCACTCGTCACTTACATGCACCGTCACTGTCACTTCATATTACTCTTTGCACTACACATACATATACTGTCACTTCCAACCTCCTGTTTGCACTAGCAGTAACACCTTATCAGGAGAATTGCACTACCTGTAACTCCCTCACTGGGTTGTATGTAGGTTAGTATAGGTCAATAGGTTAGCACAGTTTATTATATGTGTATTATATGTTATATGTATATATGTATAGGCTGCTATATGTATATTTAGTATTATAGGTATAGGTTGTTTTATGTTTAGTACACCGTACTGTATATTTATCTTGTATATTTAGTAAGGTTATTTTTATGTTTATTATGTGTAAATTATGTTCATAGTACTTGTGCAGAGTGTACGTTATGTTATGTATATTATGTGTTATGGTAGGGTTGGACGGCGTCTTGTCGTAAGAATTTCAGTGCCCAGTCTGACCCTGTGTCATTTTGTGCATCTGACAAATAAAAGACTTGTAACTTGTAAGAGGCATGCCCAGAGGTGGGGTTGGTGGAAGGGGTATCGGCTTGAGACAGGCGAAGGAGAGGGAATCAATAGGCAAGTAAACCTTGACATCCTTATCGCCCCAAGACGCTCTGCGTAGAAATTCAATATTTATATGAGTGACACATCAGAGCACAACGGGTTTATAACCCATGGGGGGCAGCAGGGTTTATAACCCATGGGGGGCAGTAGGGTTTATAACCCATGTGCAGCAGCAGCAGAACTCTCTCCTTGACAGTGAGATGTGCAAGTGGACACTGTTGGAATCAACTACGGTAACTATGGTAACCAATTCACTGAATAATTAGTTCTTCTGCTTCACTGTGGCTTGAACTCTCAGAATCAACTATGGTAACCAATTCAGTGAATAATTAGTTCTTCAAACTCCAACACTGTTGCCTCACCTGTAACATGACCACGATCATCAGGAGTCATGACCCTTGTACACTCTCTACACACTGACCCCTGACGTGCACGGACCTACGCTACACGGACAGCAGCTGTGACCAGTTCAGTTACAGTGACCTGTGCAACTTTACGACTAAGTGTTGTCAAACTGGTAGCGTTAAAACACTTCTTGTCTGACTGTGACAGTGTGAGATATGCAGGTGTTTCGGTCTCCTACCCGTGGACAGCAGCAGGACGTTGTGTCCTTCCTGACCCTCTGTCCCTCGGACACGGTCCACCTGGATGTGGCTGTAGTGGCGGTGACTGACCAGCAGGGAGGCGCTGTTCCCTATGGGCTTCACCCAATCCACCATCTCTGGATCGTTCTTCATGTACTTGAGCAGGTGTGGAGAGAGTTTCCTGCTGTCCTGAACACACTGGGAAGAAAGGAGAAATGGATGAACAAGCGACAGGGATCCCACCCATTGAACAAGCGACAGGGATCCCATCCATTGAACAAGCGACAGGGATCCCACCCATTGAACAAGCGACAGGGATCCCACCCATTGAACAAGCGACAGGGATCCCACCCATTGAACAGGCGACAGGGATCCCA
The DNA here is from genome assembly GCF_900700415.2 of Clupea harengus. Taxonomy (NCBI): domain Eukaryota; kingdom Metazoa; phylum Chordata; class Actinopteri; order Clupeiformes; family Clupeidae; genus Clupea; species Clupea harengus. Next base: position 2,788,328 of record NC_045157.1, read on the forward strand.
CCCATTGAACAAGCGACAGGGATCCCCCCCATTGCCATGACCTTTCACAACCTACAAGTACACAATATTGTGTCCTTTACTCCACAGGTCGCCTAATTATTGAATGAAAATAATTAAACCACCACTATTCATTATTTTTCTAATGGTCTACAGTAGTGAGGCTATCAATTCAAATGGAAATTGTACACCCATTGAACAAGCGACAGGGATCTCACCCGTTGCCATTGACAACATTTCAAAACTTTTTCATGACCTTTCACAACCTACAAGTACACAATATTGTGTCCTTTACTCTACAGGTAGAGCCTGATGGAACCGCATATTGATGTTTTCCTGGCCTGATCTGTTGTTGCATGGTGGTTCTTGTGTGAGCATATAAATGCTCATATAGGGGACTGATGGAACTGCAAAATAGCTATTCTACTGTTGTTCTGTTGTTCTGTATCATTTGTATCTTTAACATATATTGATGTTTCCTGCTCTGATTGGCTGTTGCATGGTGGTTATTGTGTGAGCATATAAATGCTCATATAGGGGACTGATGGAACTGGAAATATTGCTATTCTGTTGTTGTAAGACATTAACTCCTTATGTTGTATCTGCAACTCATTTTGGATGTGTACTCTGTCTGTTTCACTGAGACCTGAACAAGTGGCTTGTGAACCCTTCCACCCCCCAGATAGGCTCCTTTCTGCTAAGACCCTTTGTGCCATGGTATCACCCCCTCCCCCCATAGGTGAACCCCTCACCCCACTGTCTCCCCCTTCCTCTCACCTAAAGAGTGTGGTCATCCCCTCTCCTATTGTATTCTACCTGACTGAAATGTATAAATGCCTACACATTCTGCTATCAGGTAGGCCTTGCTCTGAGCACCAAGCTGAGAGGTGGTCTCCATGCCGAAAATAAACTCCAGAAACCTGACTTCAACTCTCCGGTCCCTTCTTCAACTTAAGCGTGCTTACAGCGATTCCATCAAGCCTAATTATTGAATGAAACAACATTTCATTCCTTTTCTAATAGACTACAGTAGTTAGGCTGTATCAATTCAAGTGGAAATTCCTTGACTTTTCCAGGTTTTCCATGACTATGTGTACTGGGAACCCTGTAGAGACTTGTTTCTACTGCAGTAGCCAAGTGTGGTGAAAGAACAAGCCCTTAGTTCACCTGCCAAGGAGCCCAAACAAGGTTCTTGATGCTAACAATACTTCAATTCTTCCTTGCAATCCACTGCAGCAACTGTGCAGTAACATGATACATGATCATGTAACATGATACAGCAATTAGAATTGTTGTTGACATGTAGGCACCTTGTGTTGATCAAAAGAGGCTGTGAGATTATTAAAATGAAAGCATTAAGAGTCTGTGTGATTATTAAATAAAAGCATTAAGAGTTTGTGTGATTATTAAATGAAAGCATTAAGAGTTTGTGTGATTATTAAATTAAAGCATTAAGAGTCAGTGTTATTATTTAAATGAAAGCATTACGAGTCTGTGTGATTATTAAATGAAAGCATGAAGCTGGGTTTTGTCCCTGCAGCAGTCCTACCTCTCCAGGGCGCTCTCTCAAAGTGTCAGTGGGTATGGAGAGAGCAGAGGTAGAGAAGACCCGACCGATGTCACTCATAGCGTACACACAAACGGCCCTCATTTTCCTGCATACACACACACGTATGCACACACACACACACAAACACAAACACACACACACACATAAAGTAAGTGAGACTCAGAGACAAGGAAGCAATCAGTTCAGTCTAGTGTTACAATTCCTACAAATTTCATGTGAACTCCTAAATTCAGCTTAACCAGTTTTGTCAGTTACTGTAACTGAAGTCAGATATATGTCACGTTAACCTGAGGGCAAACTTCTGCTGCTGGTTTCCCTTCATCTGGTGAACGCAAATGGCTCTGTTGTGTGCAGACAGGTGGATGGCGCAACAGCCTCCAGCTTACCAGCCGTTTCTGAAGAGCCCGTAGACCCTGGCGTCTGCTCCATCCTCAGACGGCAGCACGGCCACGTCCAGCAGCTCGGTGTAGTACAGCTTCCTGCTGGGGTCCCCACAGGACAGGCGGCTGCTCAGCTGAGACGTCCACTGGAACTGCAGGGTGTCCTTTGAACCTCCCAGATCAGCCTAGAAAACGTAAACATCTCAGTCAAACCTACACCTAACTGTAACTGTCCCCGACTGTCCAAGGATACCATCCTCGCCAGTTTCAGATTTTTGTACAAGCTTTTTCTCAAGACATTTTTGTTTACAATACAATAAAGCTTTCATGCAATTGCTGGCCTATGTGTTCAAGGGTAAAATAATCCTTAAATTCTTACCATGCAGATCTGAGAAACACGGGGGGTGAAGATGTCAGAATCTGGGTTCTGATCGAGATTCTTTTCTGTGTAGAATGCATAGAGCTTGTCTTGCAACGGGTTCTCTTTATCTCTTCTTTCCACCACCTTCACATACCTTTGATCTGCAGAATAGAAGATTAGAGTTCATTATTTTTCATAGCACATTCCCTCTGTCAGGGCACTGATAGGCCACTCAAAACATTAGGGTTGTTCACGGAACAATTTGGATAAAAACAGGTCTAGCTGTAGCTTTCTAAATGTAAATGTAAATGTTTACTTCTTTTCATGAATGGATGAAGTAACTTGCTCTTATCCGTCTGTGTGCCGACAGCTCACCATGAGCAGTTTGGGTGTCTCACCTGCTTGACTCTGGGGCATGACAAGATAGTTCTTGGAGTTCTTGTAGACTCCGTTTCTGTATCCAGCGTCAGAGTGTGTGGTGTAGAGGTCCTCTCCTACAGCGAGGATACACCAGAACTACTTATCCCACGATACGATACGATACGATACGATACACACACACACACACACACACACACACACACACACACACACACACACACACACGCACAAAGACATATATCCAGTGTATCCTCACATACACACAAACACACGCACACACACACACACATCCAATGTACACTCACATACACACACACATAGAGAAACCGAAGTTTGTGAGACCAAGCAGTCACATGTCCTGTGTCTCTCGCTCACTCACTCACTCACACACGATACACACGATACACACACGCACACACATCCAGTTTATACTCACATACACACACATAGCGAAACTGAGGGTTGTGAGACCAAGAAGTCACATGGTGTGTGTGTGTGTGTGTGTGTGTGTGTGTCTGAGTGCGAGAGACACACACCATGTGACTTCTTGGTCTCACACACAATCAGACAGTCCAGGAACAGAGTTCAGGAACAACACACAGTCACAAGAAGGAAATCCGAACAATAAGCACATTCATGCTGCAGTATCACAGACTAAATAGAGAAGAGAAAGAAACAGAAAGGAACATGTGATGACAGAGGTCTGAAGAGGGCTGAGTTACCAGTGAGTAGAGCTGGCTCTCCTCCTCTGATGTAGTCATCGCGACAGTCTGACAATGAGCCATTTGTTGCCTGTGTAAAACAATCACAGGTAAACCCAACCCTTCCTACACACACACACACACACACACACACATATCCAACCCTTCCTTCTAGATTAGATTGTCAAACTTTATAGTGAGCATCCTACCCTTCGTACTAGATTATAGTCATGCCAATCCTACCCTTCCCACTAGATTATAGTAATGCCAATCCTACCCTTCCCACTAGATTAGTCATGCCAATCCTACCCTTCCCACTAGATTAGTTATGCCAATCCTACCCTTCCCACTAGAATATAGTCATGCCAAATTCTATAGTGAGCATCCTCCCCTAGAATATAGTCATGTCAAACTCTATAGTGAGCATCCTACCACATAGCAGCAGGTTGTGTCGTCCCCATCTGCTGTGCACACAAACAGAGGGTATCCATCTCTCCCTGGCTGCATCACGGTGATATTGCAGTCCTGAATGATGGAAAGAGATAGATCCGTATTCAGGTACAATCACTGAAATGATTCAGATTATCCGCACTGGATTAAAAGTTACTATACTGCAAGAGTATTGCAGTCACTGTGCCACTGATGTGAGTTTGTGTCACTGCCTTCTCTGATGTGTATACTTTCCATAATTGTGACAGTACAGTTTTTGTTTTGTTTGTCTATCTTGAGTGTGTGTGTGTGTTTGTTTGTTTGGTTTGCCTATATTGAGTGTGCACATTTGTGTCGTGGAGAAGATGTGTGTGTGAGAAAAACGTAATCAATCAATCAATCAATTCAATCTTATATAGCGCTTCTCTATATACCCGAAGTCGCTTTACAGAGTCCAGAGTCCAGTTGTCATTCATACACAGTCATACCGGTGGTGGTAAGCTACCTCAGTAGCCACAGCTGCCCTGGGGCAGACTGACAGAGAAGAACTAACTAGAGAAAAACATTCAACAAAGCACTTACTGAACCCAGTCTGCATTGCATCACAGGCACCTACAGCGCACACACACAGAGAGGAAGAGGAAGAGGAAGAGGAAACACGTTACTGAATAACAGCCTCTCTTTCCACATGCCACTTTGTGCTAAAAGTTTGTCAAACTTCAATAAAAACTATTGTCCAACCAGTTCACTTTGCCACAGGCATATCATCAAGCACAATGTGTCGTTCAGTGCAGTCTAGCCTAACAAACACACACAGATCCTTTACCTGATCCTGGAAATAGTCCGCCTGGAAATTGACACGGAATAAACGCTGTCCACCTCCAGCATACATCTGCCCATCGGCTCCCAATAGTAGCTTCATGTTGCTGGACATATCGTTCCCGTGCAGTTGCTTCTCTGGGAAGTCCACCGCTAAAAGTATCGTCAACAAACGAACAGGGACAAATCTTTCACACTTTAGAAATAAGAGACAAATTTAACCGTCAGTCCTAGTGTCAATGTGTCAAGGCAAAGTCCGCATTGCGTGAAAAAGGTTTCCCTTTTCATTTGAAAAGTAATGGATGGGAACCATAAGTGTGAATTCATTCCTATGTAATATAGCCATTGTGTGTCAGGGTGATGTATGACGTTTGAAAAAGTATTTTGAAGAAAGATAACCACAATCGTTGTCCAAAATCCGTCAAAAGAGAAAATCTACTTACCATTTTCTGTCAATATAAATCTAGCCTTTCGTAATCCGTGCGCCAACGGCAGAGAGCTACATGCGAGAACAGTGACAAATAGAAAGCCAACATGCGCCATACTAATATCAGGAGAGCTGTTGGTTAAGTGTAACAGAGTCTGACCTGTGCAAGTGCATGTATTTAAGTGAACACACTGAGTCAGCACTACTAGCTACTATTTCATCGCCTCGCAATCCAACCACCCTGAGCGGACGTGACATATTTAACACCTGTAGATTGCCTACGTGATCATACAATCAACACGTGATGCAATAGGCTACGCTATTTTAATATATTTGAATTGCCAACAAATAGCATATTAATGGACAAAATAAGACTAGTGTTTAGCCCATTGTACCGGATTTACGAGACTCATGCCAAGGGTAGTAGCAGTCTGATTGTCTTGTTCTTGGACTAGCATGCCTTGCCCCAGCCAGACCTTTCATAACCAGGCCTGCTTAATGTATCATAGTGTTATTGAAATCACATGGATTTGATGATTCCCCCCCAGTCCGATAGCCAGGCCTTGATACAAAATTGCAGACACAGTCTGCATAATTATAGCATCATCCTAACATTAACAATATATCCAATCTGATACACATATAGATCCATCAGATTGGATATATACATATAGATACATATTATGCAATTATGTCCAGGTATACGATATAACTAAGCAAGCTATAAAATGTTAATTAACCAGATTTTTATAGAGGAAAAGTGTATTCCCTGATAAGACCCTCGATCACAATTCATGATATGAATCTGAAAATCTCACTGGGAAAACTATCAGGGGGCCCAGACGTCTCAATACGTGAATCAATGGGCTGGTGAATAGTTTATTGTTAGAGGATGTGATACGCTACTAAACCATGCCAATGGGTCACTCCCTGCGTCATTTACTGAAAGCATTCCAGTCATAATTCTCATATCCTCAAGGCAAAGGAGTGTCGACTGGAAAGTGAAGATCACACACGCCTTTTTGTTTTATTAATTCATTTATTTTTTTGGCCATTTCTGCCTTTATTTGGACAGGACAGTGAAGAGCTGTGGACAGGAAACGAGGCGGAGAAGACGTGGGGAGAGGATCGGGAGAACGCAAATGGAGCCCGTCCACACCCGTCTTTTTAACATATCAAACACACACACGCCCACACACAGAGATTAGAATAATTCAAATCGTAGTCATTCTATTGCCTTGCGAAATATGGTGGGTGTTTAAAGCCACATAAATCCTTTATTTGACTTTCCTGTCTGGTAGGACTACACGCAATCACGTGAATGAAAATAATTAAATTCAACATGATAGACTATTTATTACACTGAACGTGAACCGAATGGAACTGAAAAACGTTTACTGTTCTGTAAACACGCTGCTTCTATTATTTTGATGTACAGTAGATGGCAGCAGTCTCGTGTTCATACGTTAGAGTTTTTCTCGATCGCTTACCCACCGTTAACTAAACAACCATGACGCCATCTACCAAAAGACATTTGCGAAAAACCACAAACACTATTCCCTTGCTTTCACACATGATTCAGATTTTTTTGAATTTTTTGCGAAAAAATCTACTGTCAAATCCCTTTATATATCTCTGGTTGCTCGATGTGCTCATTTAGTAAGCAATGGCATGCAATCTCTTTAACTCAAGACATTGCAGCTCGAACCCAACACACACACACCTCCCCAGGTTGGGTCAGACCAATCAGAACCCTAGGCTAAATAGATAAAAGGGCCATGGTTCAGTTCACGTATCCTGGCTGAATGTATGTGATTTCTTTTTTTATGTACAGTTTTTTTCCCTTGGTTTACATTGGTAAATAGATAGAAATGATTTTACTGTATTCTACGCTTTTCATTAGTGGCTTATTTTGTACAGTACATTTAGTTTTTCACTGAATTTCAGTTTATTTTACAGTACATTGAGGAATTTGAATTTGTTTAAATATTTACAGTACATGTGTTGTTCATCATGTAAAGAAGTTGTTGGGGGGAAACTATAAGCCCCATTACTCACTGCAGTAACAGGTTTGTGTGAAGTTTGGTTTAGATGTAAGATTACATGATTTTGAAATAGAGGTTTGAAGTTTGTGAAAATAAGTGTGCAGTTATATGCATCTGTGTTGAGGAAGTTTGAAGTGTGTGAGGTTGAGTGTGCAGTTATATGCATCTGTGTTGAGGAAGTTTGAAGTGTGTGAGGATGAGTGTGCAGTTATATGCATCTGTGTTGAGGAAGTTTGAAGTGTGTGAGGATGAGTGTGCAGTTGTATGCATCTGTGTTGAGGAAGTTTGAAGTGTGTGAGGATGAGTGTGCAGTTATTATGCATCTGTGTTTAGAGTTTGGGGAAATGGAACATCATTTCAAGAAATGTGTCTTGGCAAGCAAGAAAAACTGTAACCCATCCGACAGAACGCCTGAATCACTCTGCACTCTACATCTCACCCTGACACCTGAATCACTCTGCACTCTGCACTCTGCACTCTGCATCTCACCCTGACGCCTGAATCACTCTGCACTCTGCATCTCACCCTGACGCCTGAATCACTCTGCACTCTGCACTCTGCACTCTGCATCTCTCCCTGACGCCTGAATCACTCTGCAATCTGCATCACACCCTGACGCCTGAATCACTCTGCACTCTGCATCTCAGCCTGACGTCTGAATCACTCTGCAATCTGCCTCTCACCCTGACGCCTGAATCACTCTGCATCTCTCCCTGACGCCTGAATCACTCTGCACTCTGCATCTCTCCCTGATGCCTGAATCACTCTGCACTCTGCATCTCACCCTGACGCCTGAATCACTCTGCACCACACCCTGACGCCTGAATCACTCTGCACTCTGCATCTCACCCTGACGCCTGAATCACTCTGCACTCTGCATCTCACCCTGACGCCTGAATCACTCTGCACTCTGCATCTCACCCTGACGCCTGAATCACTCTGCAATCTGCATCTCACACTGACGCCTGAATCACTCTGCACTCTGCATCTCACCCTGACGCCTGAATCACTCTGCACTCTGCCTCTCACCCTGACGCCTGAATCACTCTGCATCACACCCTGACGCCTGAATCACTCTGCACTCCGCATCTCACCCTGACGCCTGAATCACTCTGCACTCTGCCTCTCACCCTGACGCCTGAATCACTCTGCACTCTGCATCTCACCCTGACGCCTGAATCACTCTGCACTCTGCATCTCACCCTGACGCCTGAATCACTCTGCAATCTGCATCTCACACTGACGCCTGAATCACTCTGCACTCTGCATCTCACCCTGACGCCTGAATCACTCTGCACTCTGCATCTCACCCTGACTCCTGAATCACTCTGCCTCTCACCCTGACGCCTGAATCACTCTGCACTCTGCCTCTCACCCTGACGCCTGAATCAGACCCTCATTCATCATGTGCTCATACAAGGGATGGCTATGATGAAGCTGGGCAATGAGTGCAGCCACACCTACAGTAAGCCATTTCACAAGTGCGTCCATTTAAAACGCAATATGCACTGCTGTTAATGCAATACATGTATTGTATTGTGAACCTGTGACACACGTGAGGACTATATGTAGACTTGTACATTGTTGTCATTGTGTTTTCTTTACCATTGAATTCCACAGTCATGGGTGACATTAGTCATAGCAGAACGATGTTTTTGTTTTGAAAGAACTGAAAGGCAGATGCCCTCTGGGGGTGGGCAGACACTACTTCTGTTGATGAGCAAGAAACTGCTTTTCACCTGTCATTATGGTCATTATCAACAACACTAATATATATCACTAGTCAATATGGTCATTATCAACAACACTAATATATATCACCTGCCAATATGGTCATTATCAACAACACTAATATATCACTAGTCAATATGGTCATTATCAACAACACTAATATATATCACCTGTCAATATGGTCATTATCAACAACACTAATATATATCACTAGTCAATATGGTCATTATCAACAACACTAATATATATCACTAGTCAATATGGTCATTATCAACAACACTAATATATATCACTAGTCAATATGGTCATTATCAACAACACTAATATATATCACTAGTCAATATGGTCAATATCAACAACACTAATATGTATCACCTGTCAATATGGTCAATATCAACAACACTAATATATATATCACTAGTCAATATGGTCATTATCAACAACACTAATATATATCACTAGTCAATATGGTCATTATCAACAACACTAATATCACTAGTCAATATGGTCATTATCAACAACACTAATATATATCACTAGTCAATATGGTCATTATCAACAACACTAATATATATCACTAGTCAATATGGTCATTATCAACAACACTAATATATATCACTAGTCAATATGGTCATTATCAACAACACTAATATATATCACTAGTCAATATGGTCATTATCAACAACACTAATATCACTAGTCAATATGGTCATTATCAACAACACTAATATATATCACTAGTCAATATGGTCATTATCAACAACACTAATATATATATCACTAGTCAATATGGTCATTATCAACAACACTAATATATATCACTAGTCAATATGGTCATTATCAACAACACTAATATATATCACCTGCCAATATGGTCATTATCAACAACACTAATATATCACTAGTCAATATGGTCATTATCAACAACACTAATATATATCACCTGTCAATATGGTCATTATCAACAACACTAATATATATCACTAGTCAATATGGTCATTATCAACAACACTAATATATATCACTAGTCAATATGGTCATTATCAACAACACTAATATATATCACTAGTCAATATGGTCATTATCAACAACACTAATATATATCACTAGTCAATATGGTCAATATCAACAACACTAATATGTATCACCTGTCAATATGGTCAATATCAACAACACTAATATATATCACTAGTC